>NW_026647459.1:35000-38982 GCF_950295315.1 Erinaceus europaeus | reverse complement strand
TCACACACACACTTAAACACACAATCACACACTCACACACACTCAGCACACACTCACTCAAACTCACTTACACACTCATTCACACTTACACACACTCACACACACATTCACACTCACTCACACTTACACACACTCAATCACACTCACACTTACACACACTCAAACACACACTCACACACACTTACACAAACTCACTCACACTCACACACACTCTCACACACTCACTCGTACTCACTCACACACTCTCACACACTCACACACACACACTTACACACACACTTACTCACACTCACGCACACACTCACACTCACTCACACTTACACACACTCAATCACACTCAAACTTACACACAAACACACACTCACACACACACACTTACACACACTCAGTCACACTCACACACACACTCACACACACTCACACACACTTACAAACACTCACCCACACACTCACACACACTCACACATTCACACTCACTCACACTTACACACAATCAATCACACTCACACTTACACACAAACACTCACACACACTCACACACACTCAGTCACACTCACACACACTCACACACACATTCACACACTCACACACACTCTAACACACACATTCACACACACACACTCACACACACTTACACACACACTCACTCACACTAACTCACACACTCTCACACACACACACACACACACACACTCACTCACACTCACTCACACACACACTCACACTCTCACACACACACTCACTCACACACTCACACACACACACTCACTCACACACCCACCCACACATACATACACGCACATACACACACTCACACACACACTCACACACACTTACACACTCACTCACACACTTACACACACTCACACACTTACACACACACTCACTCACACACACTCACACACTCACTCACACACACTTACACACACTCACACATATTCACACTCACAATTACACTCAATCACACTCACACTTACACACACTCACACACACACTCACACACACACTCACTCACACACTCACACACACTCACTCTCTCACACACACACTCACACTCACTCACACTCACTCACACACTCACACACTCACTCACATTCACACACACTCTCGCACACTTACTCACTCACACACACACTTACACACACACTCACACTCACACACACTCTCACACACACTCACACACACGCACACACACTCACACAATACAGAAACTCACACACACTCACTTACACACTCATTCACAATTACACACATTACACACACACTGAAACACACACTCACACACATAATTGCACACAATCACACACACTTACACACACACACTCACACACACATTCACAGTCACTCACACTTACACACACTCACACACACACTCAAACACACACTCACACACACTCACACTCACTCACACACTCACACACACTCTCACACACTCACACACACTCTCACACACACACTCACACACACACTCACTCACACTCACTCACACACTCTCACACACACACACTCACACTCACACACACAAACACACTCACTCACACGCACACACTCACACACACACACACTCACACACACACTCAAACACACACACTCACTCACACACTCACTCACACACTCACTCACACACTCACTCACTCACACACACACTCACACACACACTCACTCACACAGTCACACACACTCATACACACTTACACACACTCACACTTACACACACACTCAAAGACACACTCACACACACTTACACACACTCACTCACACTCACTCATACACTCACACACACGCTCTCACACACACTCACTCACACTCACTCACACACTCTCACACACACTCACACTCACACACACACACTTACACACACACTCACTCACACTCACGGACACACTCAAACACACACACTCACTCACACACTCACTCACTCTCAAACACACACACTCACTCAAACACTCACTCACTCACACACACACAATCACACACACACTCACACAGTCACACACTCACACTCACTCACACAAACTCACTCACACACTCAAACACACACTATCACACACTCACACACACACACTTACACACACACTTACACACACTCACTCACTCACACACACTCACACACACACTCACTCACACACACACTCACTCACACTCACTCACACTTACACTCACACTCTCTCACACACACACTCACACAAACTCACACTCACACACTTACACACACTTACACTCACACACACTTACACACACTCACTCACACTCACTCACACATACTCTCACACACTTACACACACTCACACACACACTCACACTCAAACACACTCACACACACACACTCACACACACACACTCACACTCACACACACACTCACTCACACTCACTCACACACACTCACACTCACTCATACTTACACACTCACACTTACACACTCTCACACACACACTCATTCACACTTACACACACACTCTAACTCACACACACACTTGCACACACTAACACACACTCACACACACATTCACACTCACTCACACTTACACACACTCAATCACACTCACACTTACACACACACTCAAACACACGCTCACACACACTCACACACTCACTCACACTCACTCACACACACACACACTCACTCACACACACTCATTCACACTTACACACAATCAAACACACACTCAAACACACACTTGCACACACTCACACACTTACACACTCACATTCACACTTACTCACACTTACACACACTCAATCACACTCACACACACACTCACACACACTCACACACACTCACACTCACACACACACTTACACACAACACACTCACACACTCACAAACACACACTCACACACACTTACACACACACTCACACACACTCACACACTCACACACTTACACACTCACACACCCTCTCGCACACTTACTCACACACACACTTACACACACTCACACTCACACACTCACTCACACACACACTCACTCACTCACACTCACTTACACACTCATTCACACTTACACACACACTCAAACACACACTCACACACTCAATTGCACACACACAGACTTACACACACTCACACATTCACACTCACTCACACTTACACACACTCAATCACATACACTAAACACACACTCACACACACTCACACACACTCAGTCGCACTCACACACACACTCACACACACTCAGTCGCACACACACACACACACTCACACACACTCAGTCGCACTCACACACACACACTCACACACTCTCACACACACTCACACACACACTCACACACTCACACACACACTCTCACACACACATTCACAAACACACACACACTCACACTAACTCACACACTCTCACACACTCACACACACACTTACACACACACTCACTCACACTCATTCACACACACACTCACTCACACACACACTCACTCACTCAAACACTCACACACACTCACACACACACTCACACACTCACACACACATACATACACGCACACACACACACACACTTACACGCACACTCACTCACACACACACACTCACACACACTCACACGCAAACTCACACATACTCACACACACTCACAACTCACTCACACACAGTCACTCACACTCACTCACACACACACACATTCACACTCACTCATACTTACACACTCACACTTACACACTCACACACACACTAATTCACACTTACACACACACTCACACACACACTTGCACACACTCACACACACACTCACAAACACACTCACACACAAACTCACACACACACATTCACACTCACTCACACTTACACACACTCAATCACACTCACACTTACACACACACTCAAACACACGCTCACACACACTCACACACTCACTCACACTCACTCACACTCACTCACACACACACTCACACACACACACTCACACTCACTCATTCACACTTACACACACTCAAACACACACTCACACACGCACTTGCAAACACTCACACACACTTACACACACTC
>NW_026647459.1:0-32500 GCF_950295315.1 Erinaceus europaeus | reverse complement strand
TCACACTTACACACACACTCACACATACACTCATTCACACTTACAAACACACACTCACACACTCACTTGCACACACTCACACACATTCACACACACACATTCACACTCACTCACACATACACTCATTCACACTTACAAACACACACTCACACACTCACTTGCACACACTCACACACATTCACACACACACATTCACACTCACTCACACACACTCAATCACACTCACACTTACACACACACTCAAACACACGCTCACAAACACTCACACACTCACTCACACTCACTCACACACACTCAAACACACTCACACTCACTTATTCACACTTACACACACTCAAACACACACACACTTGCAAACACTCACACACACTTACACACACTCACACACTCAAACATTCACACTCACTCACACTTACACAAACTCAATCACACTCACACACACTTACACACACACTTACATACACACACATTCACACACACACTCTCACACACACACCTACACACACTCACACACTCTTACACACACACTCACTCACACTCACTCACACACACACTCACTCACACACACTCACACACACACTCACTCACACACACTCACACACACATACACACTCACACTCACTCACACTTACACTCACACTCTCTCACACACACACTATCACACACTCACACTCACACACTTAAACACACACACTCACACTCACACACACACTTACACACACACACTCACTCACACTCACTCACACATACTCTCACATACTTACACACACTCACACACACACTCACACTCAAAAACACACACTCACACTCACACACACTCACTCATACACACTCACACTTACACACACTCACACACACTTACACACACTCAAACACACTCACACACACTTGCACTCACTGACACACACTCACACACATTCAAACTCACTCACACTTACACACACTCAATCACACTCACACTTACACACACACTCAAACACACGCTCACACACACTCACACACTCACTCACACTCACTCACACACACACACTCACACACACTCACTCACACTCACTCACTCACACACACACTCATTCACACTTACACACACTCAAACACAAACTCACACACACACACTCACACACACTTACACACTCACACACACTCACACATTCACACTCACTCACACTTACACACACTCAATCACACACACACTCACACACACTCACTCACACACACATACACACACTTACACACACTCACACTCACTCACACACACACACTCTCACACACACACACTCACACACACTCACACACACTTACACACACTTACACACACACACTCAATCACACACACTCTCGCACACTTACTCACACACACACTTACACACACTCACTCATACTCACACTCACACACTCACACACACTCACTCACACACTCACTCACACACACACTCACACACACACTCACACACACACTCACTCACACACACTCACACTCATACACACACTCACACTCACTCACACACTCACTCTCTCACACACACACTCTCACACACTCACACTCACACACTTAAACACACACACTCACACTCACACACACACTTACACACACACTCACTCACACTCACTCACACATACTCTCACATACTTACACACACTCACACACACACTCACACTCAAAAAAACACACTCACACTCACACACACACTCACTCATACTTACATACTCACACTTACACACACACTCACACACACTTACACACACTCAAACACACTCACACACACTAGCACACACTGACACACACTCACACACACATTCACACTCACTCACACTTACACACACTCAATCACACTCACACTTACACACACACTCAAACACACGCTCACACACACTCACTCACACTCACTCACACTCACTCACACACACTCACACACACTCACTCACTCACACACACTCATTCACACTTACACACACTCAAACACAAACTCACACACACACTCACACACACTTACACACTCACACACACTCACACATTCACACTCACTCACACTTACACACACTCAATCACACTCACACACACTTACACACACACACTCACACTCACTCACACACTCACAAACACACACTCTCACACACACTCACACTCACACACACACTCACACACACTCACACACTTACACACACTTACACTCACACACACTCTCGCACACTTACTCACACACACTTACACACACTCACTCATACTCACACTCACACACTCACACACTCACTCACACACTCACACACACACTCACTCACACTCATTCACACACTCAAACACACACTCACACTCACTTGCACACACTCACACACACTTACACACACTTACACACTCACACATTCACACTCACTCACACTTACACACACTCAATCACACTCACACTTAGACACACTAAACACACACTCACACACACTCAGTCACAATCACACACACACTCTCACACACACACACTCACACACACTCACACACACTCACACACACACTCACACACATTCACACACACACTCACACACACACTCACTCACACTAACACACACTCTCACACACACTCACACACACACTTACACACACTCATTCACACTCACTCACTCACACATTCACTCACACACACACTCACACACTCACTCACACACTCACAAACACACACTCACTCACACCCTCACACACACATACTCACATACACGCACATACACACACTCACATACACTTACACACACACTCACTCACACACACACTCACTCACACACTCACACACTCACACACACTCACACAAACTCACACACACTTACACACTCACTCACACACTTACACACACTCACACACACTTACACACACTCACACACACTCACTCACACACACTCACACACACACACTCACACTCAAAAACACACACTCACAGTCACACACACATTCACACACACTCACACACACACTCACACATACTCACACTCACACACACTCACACTCACTCACACTCACACTCACTCATACTTACACACTCACACTTACACACACTCACACATACACTCATTCACACTTACACACACACTCAAACACACTCACACACACACTTGCACACACACACTCACACACACATTCACACTCACACTTACACACACTCAATCACACTCACACTTACACACACACTCAAACACACGCTCACACACACTCACTCACTCACTCACACTCACTCAAACACACACACTCACACACACACTCACACTCACTCATTCACACTTACACACAAACACACACTCACACACACACTTGCAAGCACTCACACACACACTCACACATTCACACTCACACACACTTACACACACTCAATCACACTCACACACACACACTTACACACACACCCACACTTACACACACACTCACTCACACTCACTCACACTCACACACACACTTACACACACTCACACACACACTTACACACACACACTCACTCACACTCACTCACACTCACACACACACTCACTCACTCACACACACTCACACACACACTCACTCACACACATTCACACTCACACTCACACACACACTCACTCACACTTACACTCACACTATCTCACACACACACTCTCACAAACTCACACTCACACACTTACACACACACTCACACTCACACACACACTCACACTCACTCACACATACTCTCACACACACACTCTCACAAACTCACACTCACACACTTACACACTCACACTCACACACACACTCACTCACACTTACACTCACACTAACTCACACACACACTCTCACAAACTCACACTCACACACTTACACACACACTCACACTCACACACACACTCACTCACACTCACTCACACATACTCTCACACACTTACACACACTCACACACACTCACACTCAAAAACACACACTCACACTCACACACACACTCACACACACTCACACACTCACACTCACACACACTCACACTCACTTACACACACACTCACTCACACTCACTCACTCACACACACTCACACACACTCACTCACACTCACTCACACACAATCATTCACACTTACACACACTCAAACACACACTCACACACACACTTGCACACACTCACACACTTACACACTCACACATTCACACGCACTCACACTTACACACACTCAATCACACTCACAGACACACTCACACACACTCACACACACTTACACACACTCACACACACATACTCACACACACTTACACACACACTCACACACTCACAAACACATACTCTCACACACACACTTACACACACACTCACACTCACTCACACACTCACACACACACTCACACACTCACACACTTACACACACTCACTCACACTCACACACACTCTCGCACACTTACTCACACACACACTTACACACACTCACTCATACACTCACACACTCACACACACACCCTCACACACACACTCACTCACACTCACTTACACACTCATTCACACTTACACACACACTCAAACACACACTCACACACTCACTTGCACACACACACACTCACACATTCTCACTCACTCACACTTACACACACTCAATCACACTCACACTTACACACACTAAACACACACACACTCACACACTCAGTCACACTCACACACACACTCACACACACTCACACACACTCACTCACACACACTCTCACACACTCACACTCACACACTCACTCACACATTCACACTCACTCACACTTACACACACTCACACACACACACACACTCACACACACAAACTCTCACACACACACTCACATTAACTCACACACTCTCACACACAGTTACACACACTCACTCACACTCACTCACACACACACTCACTCACACACACATACTTACATACACGCACATACACACACTCATACACACTTACACACTCACTCACACACACTCACTCACACACTCACACACTCACACACACTCACACACTTACACACACTCACACACTTACACACACTCACACACACACTCACTCACACACACTCACACTCACTCACACACTCACACACACTCACACTTACTCTCACACTCACACACACTCACACACACACTCACTCTCAAAAACACACACTCACTCACACACACTCACACTCACTCACACACTCACACACACTCACACTTACTCTCACACTCACACACACTCACACACACACTCACTCTCAAAAACACACACACTCAAAAACACACACTCACACACACTCACACTCACACACACTCACACTCACTTACACACACTCACTCACTCACACACACTCACACACACACTCACTCATACTTACACACTCACACTTACACACTCACACACACACACTCATTCACACTTACACACACACTCAAACACACTCACACACACTTGCACACACTAACACACACATTCACACTCACTCACACACACTCAATCACACTCACACTTACACACACACTCAAACACACACTCACACACTCACTCACACTCACTAACACACACACTCACTCACACTCACACACTCACAAACACATACTCTCACACACACTCACACTCACTCACACACTCACACACACTCACACACTCACACACTTACACACACTCATATTCACACACACTCTCGCACACTTACTCACACACACACTTACACACACTCACTCATACACTCACACACTCACACACACTCACACCCTCACACACACACTCACTCACACTCACTTACACACTCATTCACACTTACACACACTCAAACACACACTCACACACTCACTTGCACACACACACACACTCACACATTCACACTCACTCACACTTGCACACACTCAATCACACTCACACTTACACACACTAAACACACACTCACACACACTCAGTCACACTCACACACACACTCACACACACTCACACACACTTACACACTCACTCACACACACTCTCACACACACTCACACACACACACTCACACACTCACACACACACTCACACACACACTCACACATTCACACTCACTCACACTTACACACACTCACACACACACACTCACACACACAAACTCTCACACACACACTCACATTAACTCACACTCACTCATACACTCACACACTCACACACACTCACACCCTCACACACACACTCACTTACACTCATTCACACTTACACACACACTCAAACACACACTCACACACTCACTTGCACACACACACACTCACACATTCACACTCACTCACACTTACACACACTCAATCACACTCACACTTACACACACTAAACACACACTCACACACTCACACACACTCAGTCACACTCACACACACACTCACACACACTTACACACACTCACTCACACACACTCTCACACACACTCACACACTCACACACTCACACACACACTCACACATTCACACTCACTCACAGTTACACACACTCACACACACACACACAAACTCTCACACACACACTCACTCACATTAACTCACACACTCTCACACACACAGTTACACACACTCACTCACACTCACTCACACACACACACTCACACACACACACTCACTCACACACACATACTCACATACACGCACATACACACACACTCATACACACTTACACACACACTCACTCACACACACTCACTCACACACACACACACTCACACACTCACACACTTACACACACTCACACACTTACACACACCCACACACACACTCACTCAAACACACTCACACTCACTCACACACACTCACACTTACACTCACACTCTCACACTCACACACACTCACACTCAAAAACACACACTCACACTCACACACACACTCACACACATTCACACACACTCAGACACACTCACACACACTCACACTCACACACACACTCACTCACACTCACTCACTCACACACACTCACACTCACTCATACTTACACACTCACACTTACACACACACTCACACACACACACACTCATTCACACTTACACACTCAAACACACTCGCACACACTCACACACACTCACAAACACACATTCACACTCACTCACACTTACACACACTCAATCACACTCACACTTACACACACATTCAAACAAACGCTCACACACACTCACTCACACACACACTCACACACACACCCACAGTCATTCATTCACACTTACACACACTCACACACACACTTGCACACACTCACACACACTTACACACACTCACACACTCACACATTCACACTCTCTCACACTTACACACACTCAATCACACTCACACCCACTCACACACACTCACACACACTTACACACACACACTCACACACACACTTACACACACTCACTCACACTCACTCACTCACTCACACACACACTATCTCACACACACCTACACACACACTCAAACACAGACTCACACACAGACTCACACACTCACACACTTACACACACTCACTCACACACACACTCTCGCACACTTACTCACACACACACTTACACACACACACTCACACTCACACACACTCACTCACACTCACACACACTCACTCACACTCACTTACACACTCATTCACACTTACACACACACTCAAACACACACTCACTTGCACACACACACTTACACACACTCACACACACACTCACACATTCACACTCACACTTACACACACTCAATCACACTCACACTTACACATACTCAAACACACACTCACACACACACACACTTACACACACTCAGTCACACTCACACACACACTCACACACACTCACACACACTTACACACTCACTCACACACACACTCTCACACACACACACACACTCACACACACACACTCTCACACACACATTCACACACACACACACTCTTACACACACACACTCACTCACACTAACTCACACACTCACACACACTCACACACACACACTCACTCACACTCACACACACACTCACTCACACACACACACTCACACACACGCTCACTCACACACACACACACTCACTCACTCACACACTCACACAGTCACACACTCACACACACATACTCACATACACACACATACACACACACACTTACACACACACTCCCTGACACACACACACACACTCACACACACACACTCACACACACACACTCACTCACACACTTACACACACTCACACACTTACACACACTCACACACACTCACACACACACTCACACACACTCACACTTACACTCACACTCTCACACACACACACACACTTACACACAAACTCACTCACACTCACTCACACACACACTCACACACACACTTACACACACACTCACTCACACACTCTCACACTTACACACACAGTTACACACTCACTCACACACACACTCATGCTCACACACACTCACACACACTCACACACACACTCACTCACAGACACACTCACACACACTCACACACACACAGTCACTCACACACACACTCACACTCACACACACACTCTCACACACACACTCACAAACACACTCACACTCACTCATACACACTCACACACACACACTCACACACACACACTCACACACACACTCACACACACACACTCACACACACACTCAAACACACTCACACTCACTCATACACACTCACACTTACACACACACTCACACACACACTCAGTCACACTTACACACACACATAATTTGAATTTCAGGCTGACGTGTCTGTAAAGCAAGGGACAATGAACTTGCCCAATTCCACATCTGCATCCCGTGTGCCTGAACCAGTCGGTCCCAAACATGGGGTGTCTGAAGACATACTGACGAGACTTTGGGTAGAAGTTGCAGCCCACAGACATGTCCCCATGTGCTTCTGCACCGAGTGGGGAATCAGGGAGCTCACTTTAAAGACTGGACTCCGGGGCCGGGCTGTGACTCACCTGGCTGGGTGCACATGTTACAGTGCACAAGGACCCAGGTTCAAGCCCCCAGCCCCACCCGCAGGGGGAAAGCTTCATGAGTGGTGAAGCACTCGAGTTCTCTCCAACCCAGAGAGCACGTGCCCGGGAAGAAACTCCCGCAAAGCTAGCCCGGCAGAAAGCGGGCAGATAGAGAGACAGAGAGACACCTGCAGCACTGCTCCACCACTCGTGAAGCTTTCCCCCTGCGGGTGGGGACCGGGGGCTTGAACCCGGGTCCTTGTGCTCTGTGACATGTGCACCCAACTTCCTTTTCAATTTCTGTCATATTCAATGATTCCATAAATGAAAGTAAAATATTACCCCTCCAAAAGTAAATTTATCATATAATATAGCCATTTATTTCTGCAGTTCTCTCTGCTGCCTGGCTTCATTTGCCCACTTAGTGAAGAGTTTTACTTAATATTATGATAAGACTTAGCATTATTGTATCCTGCTAGACTGCTGGTCAGACTCGATGCACGGATAAAAACCTTTTCAGACAAGCAACAGTTGAAGGAATCAGCTATCGCCAAGCCTGCCTTGCAAGAAGCTCTGAAAGGTCACCTATAAAAAATCACATCACCATAAACACGCCATATATCAGAACACTCTAAAAATGTAGAATAATGTCAGTGGCTTGAATTCACCTATTAAAAGGCACAGAGCAGGAAGACGGATCAGAAAACACAGCCCAGCCATATGCCGTCTGCAGGAAACCCATCTGACTCCACAAGACAGGAACAGCTATTCTCACATCTGACACCACAGACCTTAGAAATAGATAAAAGTAACAAAAGATATGGATAGACATTACTTAGTGCTCTCAGGAAGTCAGTCAATCAAGAGAACTTAACCATTATTAACCTCTAGGCACCCACCGAGAGGCCATGTAAATACACCAAACATCTACTCAAAGAAAAAAAACAACACACTAACAGCAACACAGTCATAGCTGGGGACATCAACACCCCAGTCTCAACTGGGGAGACCCGCTAGACAGAGAGAGTTACTAAAGAAACGAGAGGATTACTTAGCATTCTGAACTCCATATTGACAGAGCGATGATACTCCCATCAACGGGGTAGTGTGTGTTTTCTTTATTAGTGACTTCATAATTATTTACACAATTGAGGCCTAACAGGGGTCTCATTCTACCCCGTCCCTGCCACCAGAGTTGTGCAGACACACCCCTCCACTGGAAACTGCAGTGGTTCTCCCAAGGTCACAGATACACACTGACTATTGTTTCCATAGCTATCTATCCATCTATATTTATCTGCCCCTTTTTTTCTTTTTTTTTTTCTTTTTAATTTATTTCTTTATTGGGGAATTAATGTTTTACATTCAACAGTAAATACAATAGTTTGTACATGCATAACATTCCCCAGATTCCCATTTAACAATACAACCCCCACTATGTCATTCATCATCTTTCATGGACCTAAATTCTCCCCACCCACCCACCCACCCCAGAGTCTTTTACTTTGATGCAATACGCCAACTCCAGTTCAGGTTCGACTTGTGTTTTCTTTTCTAATCTTGTTTTTCAACTTCGGACTGAGAGTGAGATCATCCCATATTCATCCTTCTGTTTCTGACTTATTTCACTCAACATGATTTTTTCAAGGTCCATCCAAGATCGACTGAAAACAGTGAAGTCACCATTTTTTACAGCTGAGTAGTATTCCATTGTGTATATATACCACAACTTGCTCAGCCACTCATCTGTTGTTGGACACCTGGGTTGCTTCCAGGTTTTGGCTATTACAAATTGCCAAATTTGTAATAGCCAAATTGGATAGACCATATGTTAGGCCACAAAGACAGCATCAGCCAATTCAAGAGCACTGAAATCATCCCAAGCATCTTCTCAGACCACAGTGGAATTAAACTAACACTTAACAATCAACAAAAGATTAGTAACAGTCCCAAAATGTGGAAGCTCAACAGTACACTTCTTAACAACTTCTGGGTCAAAGAGAAAATCAAGGAAGAAATCAAAATGTTTCGAGACTTCAATGAAAATGAAGACACAAGCTATCAAAATATTTGGGACACAGCTAAAGCAGTCCCAAGAGGGAAGTTCATAGCTATACAAGCACACATTAGGAAATAAGAAAAGGCACAAATAAACAGCCTGATTGCACATCTTAAAGACCTAGAAGAAGAACAACAAAGGAATCCTAAAGCAACCAGAAGGACAGAAATCACTAAAGTTAGGGCAGAAATCAATAACATTGAGAATAGGAAAACCATACAAAAGATCAATGAAAGTAAATGTTGGTTCTTCGAAAGAGTGAACAAAATCGACAAACCTTTAGCCAGACTCACAAAACAAAAAAGGGAGAAGACCCAAATAAATCGGATAGTAAATGAAAGAGGAGATATCACAACAGACACTGCAGAAATTCAACATATCATGTGAGGCTTCTATGAACAACTCTATGCCTTTTTTTCTATGGTCCTGCCTTCTCTTGCTTTCTAAGGCCTCTGTTCATGGCGTGTGTGTGTGTGTGTGTGTGTGTGTGTGTGTGTGTGTGCGCGCGCGTGTGCAGCTAAGACATCAATGCATGTGTGGCTTCACCACGCACCAGACCACTTTTCCATTCAGAGAATCAGAGACAGAGAGTGAGAGAGAGAGAGAGAGAGAGAGAGAGAAAGATACCAGCAGCAAAACTCCCTCTCGTCCATAGCTGAGACTCCTCTGGCCTCGCGCTTGGCAAGGCAGACTCCTCACCAAATGAGCTGCTTGTGTGTGTTCAAAATATTTTTGGCCCAAATGCAGGTTTTTCAGTTACCAGCTAAGATTTTCGTAAGTTTCAAAGGAAAATTTCTAAAAGTTGCTATACCAGGCTAGACTTTTTGTAGAATTTTCTGTCAATAATTGTTGGCATGCTTCTAAAACCCCCTTCTGTTTCATTTGGTTTAATCCCCCCTGTTTAACACTGTATTTTATTTACATAACTAAGCACCACCCTCCCTCCAGGGCATTGGTGGTTTAGTGGTAAAATTCTCACCTGCTCTGCCCCCTCTCCTTGTCACACCCTGATTTTCACCAGTCACTTTTCTCTCCACCCTCTCTATGTCACATCCTGTTCACACCCTACTAGGCCAGTATATATAAGGACAGCATTGTGAGTTTCGTTTTTAGTTTTAGCTTAGCTTGGCTTAGATTGTGCTGCATTCTGCATGAATAAAGAGATACTGCGTACAGTTCAGCCATGAGTCCCTGGTCGTCTGTCTCCCATCAGTGAAGCTCAGCCCGGAAAATAATGACTTTGGTGGCGTTACCAATATCTTCATAAGGGTTAATTAGGCAGACGTAGCGCTTTCATCCCACCCTGTGACTAAAACTCATGTTTACAGTAAAAACCACAAGCTCTCCCGTAAGAAATAATTGCTGGGGTTGGGGGGTGGGGGTGGGGTGGGGGTGGAAGCTATGGTTGAGATGACATATTACCATGCCCAAGGACCCAGGTTCGAGCCCCAGCTCCCCACCTGTAGGGAGGGAAGCTTCATGAGTGGGTCTGGAGGCATCTGTTTCTCCCCTTCTCAATTTCTCTCTGTCCTGTCAAATGAGGGGGGAGGAATATGGCTGCCGGGAGCCCCAGCAATAACTAGGTGACAGTTCAATAAAATAAGTAAATAAATGCAAAGTCAAGATTACTCTGCATGTCGAATCCAGACCGTGCCACGAGGCTGCCCTCAGTCACAGGGAGGATGTTGTGAGAAATCCTCCCGTCCTGGTGGCTCTGTGTGTACCCTGTAATGAGCATTCTGCTCCCCCCTGGTGCTCAAAAACCTTCCGAGAGGTCTGTCTGCTCGAGACCCTTCCCGCTAAGGTGTGTGAGTTCTGGTCTGTCCCAGGAAGCCTCGACAGCTGCAGTTCTCAGCGATTCAGTGAGGACGTCTGCACGGACGGCAAAGGGATTCTCAGAGGCTCCCTGTGCAGACAGGCTGTGTGCGCAGGCCTGGGGGTGCAGCACCCCCGGGACGGGCACCGCTGACAGGAGCTGGACACAGTGCTTACCGACAAGAGGCCGTGAGGACTTGTGCTTTTCACACGACCCAACAGCCCTGCCACCCCAGGCCTCGGCCGCCCAAGGACTCAGTGCACAGTCCCCAATGGGACCACCGCCCACCAGAAACAGTTCAGAAGCAGTTCAGTCCGTCTGCAAAGAGGAAGGGTGCTCTGGATGTTACTGTCCGTCTCCTGCCTGGATTCACCATGTCTCTCCCTACACACTGAGGGCAGGTCAGCTTGTGGGCTAGGCTGAGCCTTCTAGAATCTTTTTTTTTAAATTTTTATTTATTATTGGATAGAGACAGAGATAAATTGAAAGGGGAGAGAGAGGGCAAGAGAGGCCTGCAGCCCTGCTTCACCACTTATGAAGCTCCCCTCCCTGCAGGTAGGGACCAGGGGCTTGAACCCGGGTCCTTGTGCACTGTGACGTGAGTGCTTAACCTGGTGTGCCACCACCTGGCTCAGCCCTCAAGAGTCTCTAGGGGTGTTTTTCAGATTGGATAATAGTGATAAAGCCACTCATCCATCAGTATACACCCACATACACCTATACCCGTCCACACATCCGTCCACTCATCCGTCCATCCACTAATTCATCCACACAGCCATCCACTCATCCGTCCATCCATCTGTCCATCCACTGATTCATTCACTGATTCATTTACTCATCCGTCCACCCATCCACCCACCCACCCATCCGCCCATCCACCCACCCACCCATCCACCCATTCCCCCACCCATCTGCCCACCCTACCTGCTCTGTTCGTCTTCACCGTGGAGGTAGCAGTTGATACTGTTGACCAAGAAGCTGAACAGCCGGCTGTACAGGGACTTAGCCAGCAGGTCCCGGTAAAACTCCGCCGCCTCCTTGGTGTGGCCGCGTGTGACCACCTCTCCTGCAGTCACAGACAGAGAGAGGCCTAAGGACCAAACTCCCCTGCCACCTCTCTGGAGTGGCCGCATGTGACCACCTCTCCTGCAGTCACAGACTAAATCCCGCGGCCCCCTGTACAAGTGGTCTGTCTGTTGTCACGGACGCCTCCCTCGCTAGTCCGGGAGCCCACGACCTGTCTTTTGTGAAAGACACAGGCTCCACCTTTCACCCTGAGGAGAGGATGTGTGGTGACCTCTTCCAGACAGGGCAGAAGATGAACTGGGCTACTGCCCCCCCCCCAAGGTTTTGAGGTATCAGTCCTTGTGGAAAGTGGTTCAGGTTCTTAGACACAGTCAAGGAGCCAGTGTGGTGAATTCCGGTACAGACCTAGTGCTTGGGGATGAAAACCAGGCCTCAAGATAGAAACTTCTCAGGAGTTGGGCGGTAACGCAGTGGGTTAAGTGCATGTGGTGTCTGTCTTTCTCTCCCCCTCTTTGTCTTCCCCTCCACTCTCCATTTCTCTCTGTCCTATCCAACAATGACAGCATCAACAACAATAATAACTACAGCAACAATAAAACAAGGGTAACAAAAGGGAAAATAAATAATAAGATAAATAAAAAATAAAGAAACTTCTCATTTTAACTTTCTCAGCCACTCATCTGTTGTTGGACACCTGGGTTGCTTCCAGGTTGTGGCTGTTACATATTGTGCTGCTGTGAACACAGGTGCACAGATCTCTTTGGATGGGTGTGTTGGGTTCCTTAGGATCTATCCCCAGGAGAGGACTTGCAGGGTCACAGGGTAGGTCCCCTTCTAGCTTCTGAGAGTCTCCAGACTGTTCTCCTCAGGGGCTGGACCGACCCACTGACATTCCCACTAGCAGTGCAGGAGGGTCCCTATGTCCACTGATGTTCACAGCAGCACAATGTGTAACAGCCAAAACCTGGAAGCAACCCGGGTGCCCAACAGCAGGTGAGTGGCTGAGAAAGTTGTGGTCTAGATACACAATGGAATACTACTCAGCTGTGAAGAAGGATGAATTCACCTTCTTCACTTCATCTTGGATGGAGCTTGAAGGAATCCTGGGAAGTGAGATCAGCCAGAAAGAGCAGGATAAAGATGGGCTGATCTCACTCACGGACAGAAGTGGAGACATCAGAACAGAAGGGGACACACCAAGCAGAACGTGGGCTGGAGTTGGTGTCTTGCACCAAAGCAAAGGGATCTGAGTGGACTGGGGCGGGGGGCGGATTTCAGGTCTTGGTGCTGATGGTGGAGGTGTGGAGGGAGAGTATTTTGCAGAAAGCTGAGAAATGTTACCCTTGTACTGTATTGACTGTCAACCATTATCCCCACAATAAAGAAAATCACACACACACACACACACACACACACACACACACTCACACACACACACACACACACTCACACACACACACTCACAACACACTCACACACACACACACACACACACACACACACTCACACAGCAAGTCGAGCAGAGGACAGGGCTCTTGAGACAGGAAGGTGTTCTTCCCTGGGGCTGAGGTCCAGGGCCCCCAAGGTGGCAGCTGGGCTGGGGCCGGAAGGCATGTGAGCAGAGAGTGGGTCTACTAGCTACCCTGTGTGTATGGGCTCCCTGGCTTCCTTGCTCCTTGATGAAGTCATGGCAAAGGGCAATGCTTTGTGGCAGCTCGGCATGTCTACAGAACATTGCCGGGCTCTGCAGAGAGATGGAGCATTTGCCAGAGCAGGATGGAAGCAGGGAAGGCACCGCGTGGTGGGGTGAACCTGGAGCTGGAGCAGGAGAGCAAACGCTGGCTCTGGCCTGGGCCCTCCAGGCCGGCCTGGGCGCTGAAGGAGTGAGAAGGCTGTGAGGGCAGACGGGCAGTGTCTGCGGACTGCGGAGGGGGGACAGACCGGCCGCAAGGGGCTGGACAGGTGTTACTGGAACCACATCAGGAGAGAATAGGAGATTCCCCAAGCCAGGCGGCTTATAGCCCAATGTTCCCTCCATAAGCACGTCGAGAGACAGTGGAAAACAACAAAGAAATAACACAAAAACAAACAGGACTGTGTGAGCTCCTAGGGACAGGCAAGGGGAGGGGAGCAGCAGGGATCCAGGCCT
This sequence comes from Erinaceus europaeus, assembly GCF_950295315.1. Lineage (NCBI taxonomy): Eukaryota > Metazoa > Chordata > Mammalia > Eulipotyphla > Erinaceidae > Erinaceus > Erinaceus europaeus. Next base: position 16,585 of record NW_026647459.1, on the reverse strand, counting down.
GCAGAGCACACGCTGCTCCCAGGGCAGCAGCCTTGCTGGATTGTTAGAGGCTATTATTATTATTATCATTTTATTTGTTTTATTTTTTAAAAAACATTTAATTAATTTATTTATTCCTTTTTGTTGCCCTTATTGTTTTATTGTTGTAGTTATTGTTGGATAAGACAGAGAGAAATGGAGAGAGGAGGGGAAGACAGAGAGGGGGAGAGAAAGACAGACACCTGCAGACCTGCTTCACCGCCTGTGAAGCGACTCCCCTGCAGGTGGGGAGCCGGGGTTCGAACCGGGATCCTTATGCCGGTCCTTGTGCTTTGCGCCACATGCACTTAACCCACTGCACCACCGCCAATATTTGTTTTATTTTAATGAGAATAATAGAGATGGAAAGCTACGTACAGGGAGAGAGAGAGAGAGAGAGAGAGAGAGAGAGAGAGTCTACAGCTCTGCCGAGCTCTGGCTGATGGTGGTGCTGGGGCTGGAACCTGGGACCTCAGAGCCTGAGGAGGAAAGACATTTGCTAAATCATTATGCTGTCTTCCCAGCCTTTAGAAATATTTTACTTTAGTGAGGGCATGGGGAGAGGGAGAGGGAGAGGGAGAGGGAGAGGGAGAGGGAGAGGGAGAGGGAGAGGGAGAGGGAGAGGGAGAGGGAGGGGAGAGGGAGAGGTAGAGGGAGAGGGAGAGGGAGGGGAGAGGGAGAGGGAGAGGGAGAGGGAGAGGGAGAGGGAGAGAGGGAGAGGGAGAGGGAGGGGAGAGGGAGAGGGAGAGGGAGAGGGAGAGGGAGAGGGAGGGGAGAGGGAGAGGGAGAGGGAGAGGGAGGGGAGAGGGAGAGGGAGAGGGAGAGGGAGAGGGAGAGAGGGAGAGGGAGAGGGAGAGGGAGGGGAGAGGGAGAGGGAGAGGGAGAGGGAGGGGAGAGGGAGAGGGAGAGGGAGAGGGAGAGGGAGGGGAGAGGGAGAGGGAGAGGGAGAGGGAGAGGGAGAGGGAGAGGGGAGAGGGGAGAGGGAGAGGGAGAGGGAGAGGGAGAGGGAGAGGGAGAGGGGAGAGGGAGAGGGAGAGGGAGAGGGAGAGGGAGAGAGGGAGAGGGAGAGGGAGAGGGAGAGGGAGAGGGAGGGGAGAGGGAGAGGGAGAGGGAGAGGGAGAGGGAGAGGGAGAGGGAGAGGGGGAGGGGGAGGGAGAGGGAGGGGAGAGGGAGAGGGAGAGGGAGAGAGAGAGGGAGGGGAGGGGGAGAAAGAGAGGGAGAGAAAGGGAGAGGGAAAGAGAAAGATAGGGAGGGTGAGGGAGATGGAGAGAGAGGGAGAGGGAGGAAAAGGGAGAGGGAGGGAGAGAGAGGGAGAGCCGGAGCCCTGCTGAGCCCTGGCTGATGGTGGTGTTGGGGACTGAACCTGGGACCTTGGAGCCTCAAGCAGGGGAGCCTTGTGCAGAGCCCTGTGCGCCTCCCCAGCTGGACAACTGGGGCATTTTGAGAGCCAGGGGCTCAGAGCACTGTGCCCGGGTCAGGGGAGTAATGGGCATGAGACTGGCAGGTGAAGGGCTGTCTCCTGGACATGGAGCCTGCCTGGAATGGAGGGAGGAGGAACGGGATGCAGGGAGGGAGCAGGAGCCTGGTTGGGATGGAGGGAGGAGGAGCAGGAGGCTGGCTGGGATGGAGGGAGGAGGAGCAGGATGCAGGGAGGGAGCAGGAGGCTGGCTGGGATGGAGGGAGGGAGAAGCGGGATGCAGGGAGGGAGCAGGAGGCTGGCTGGGATGGAGGGAGGGAGGAGCAGGATGCAGGGAGGGAGCAGGAGGCTGGCTGGGATGGAGGGAGGAGGAGCGGGATGCAGGGAGGGAGCAGGAGGATGGCTGGGATGGAGGGAGGAGGAGCAGGATGCAGGGAGGGAGCAGGAGGCTGGCTGGGATGGAGGGAGGAGGAGCAGGATGCAGGGAGGGAGCAGGAGGATGGCTGGGATGGAGGGAGGAGGAGCGGGATGCAGGGAGGGAGCAGGAGGATGGCTGGGATGGAGGAGGAGCAGGATGCAGGGAGGGAGCAGGAGGCTGGCTGGGATGGAGGGAGGAGGAGCAGGATGCAGGGAGGGAGCAGGAGGATGGCTGGGATGGAGGAGGAGCAGGATGCAGGGAGGGAGCAGGAGGCTGGCTGGGATGGAGGGAGGAGGAGCAGGATGCAGGGAGGGAGCAGGAGGATGGCTGGGATGGAGGAGGAGTGGGATGCAGGGAGGGAGCAGGAGGATGGCTGGGATGGAGGGAGGAGGAGCGGGATGCAGGGAGGGAGCAGGAGGATAGCTGGGATGGAGGGAGGAGGAGTGGGATGCAGGGAGGGAGAGGAGGCTGGCTGGGATGGAGGGAGGAGGAGCGGGATGCAGGGAGGGAGCAGGAGGCTGGCTGGGATGGAGGGAGGGAGGAGCAGGATGCAGGGAGGGAGCAGGAGGCTGGCTGGGATGGAGGGAGGAGGAGCGGGATGCAGGGAGGGAGCAGGAGGATGGCTGGGATGGAGGAGGAGTGGGATGCAGGGAGGGAGCAGGAGGCTGGCTGGGATGGAGGGAGGGAGGAGCAGGATGCAGGGAGGGAGCAGGAGGATGGCTGGGATGGAGGGAGGAGGAGCGGGATGCAGGGAGGGAGCAGGAGGATGGCTGGGATGGAGGGAGGGAGGAGCAGGATGCAGGGAGGGAGCAGGAGGCTGGCTGGGATGGAGGGAGGAGGAGCAGAATGCAGGGAGGGAGCAGGAGGATGGCTGGGATGGAGGAGGAGCAGGATGCAGGGAGGGAGCAGGAGGCTGGCTGGGATGGAGGGAGGAGGAGCGGGATGCAGGGAGGGAGCAGGAGGATGGCTGGGATGGAGGAGGAGTGGGATGCAGGGAGGGAGCAGGAGGATGGCTGGGATGGAGGGAGGAGGAGCGGGATGCAGGGAGGGAGCAGGAGGATGGCTGGGATGGAGGGAGGAGGAGTGGGATGCAGGGAGGGAGAGGAGGGTGGCTGGGATGGAGGGAGGGAGGAGCGGGATGCAGGGAGGGAGCAGGAGGCTGGCTGGGATGGAGGGAGGAGGAGCGGGATGCAGGGAGGGAGCAGGAGGCTGGCTGGGATGGAGGGAGGGAGGAGCAGGATGCAGGGAGGGAGCAGGAGGCTGGCTGGGATGGAGGAGGAGTGGGATGCAGGGAGGGAGCAGGAGGCTGGCTGGGATGGAGGGATGGAGGAGCAGGATGCAGGGAGGGAGCAGGAGGATGGCTGGGATGGAGGGAGGAGGAGCGGGATGCAGGGAGGGAGCAGGAGGATGGCTGGGATGGAGGAGGAGCAGGATGCAGGGAGGGAGCAGGAGGATGGCTGGGATGGAGGGAGGAGGAGCGGGATGCAGGGAGGGAGCAGGAGGCTGGCTGGGATGGAAGGAGGAGGAGCAGGATGCAGGGAGGGAGCAGGAGGCTGGCTGGGATGGAGGGAAGAGCAGGATGCAGGGAGGGAGCAGGAGGCTGGCTGGGATGGAGGGAGGAGGAGCGGGATGCAGGGAGGGAGCAGGAGGATGGCTGGGATGGAGGGAGGAGGAGCGGGATGCAGGGAGGGAGCAGGAGGATGGCTGGGATGGAGGGAGGAGCGGGATGCAGGGAGGGAGCAGGAGGATGGCTGGGATGGAGGGAGGAGCAGGATGCAGGGAGGGAGCAGAAGGCTGGCTGGGATGGAGGGAGGAGGAGCAGGATGCAGGGAGGGAGCAGGAGGCTGGCTGGGATGGAGGGAGGAGGAGCGGGATGCAGGGAGGGAGCAGGAGGCTGGCTGGGATGGAGGGAGGAGGAGCAGGATGCAGGAGGGAGCAGGAGGCTGGCTGGGATGGAGGGAGGGAGGAGCAGGATGCAGGGAGGGAGCAGGAGGCTGGCTGGGATGGAGGAGGAGTGGGATGCAGGGAGGGAGCAGGAGGCTGGCTGGGATGGAGGGAGGAGGAGCGGGATGAAGGGAGGGAGCAGGAGGATGGCTGGGATGGAGGGAGGGAGGAGCAGGATGCAGGGAGGGAGCAGGAGGCTGGCTGGGATGGAGGGATGGAGGAGCAGGATGCAGGGAGGGAGCAGGAGGATGGCTGGGATGGAGGGAGGGAGGAGCAGGATGCAGGGAGGGAGCAGGAGGCTGGCTGGGATGGAGGGAGGAGGAGCAGGATGCAGGGAGGGAGCAGGAGGATGGCTGGGATGGAGGGAGGAGGAGCAGGATGCAGGGAAGGAGCAGAAGGATGGCTGGGATGGAGGGAGGGAGGAGCAGGATGCAGGGAGGGAGCAGGAGGCTGGCTGGGATTGAGGGAGGAGGAGCGGGATGCAGGGAGGGAGCAGGAGGATGGCTGGGATGGAGGGAGGAGGAGCGGGATGCAGGGAGGGAGCAGGAGGATGGCTGGGATGGAGGGAGGGAGGAGCAGGATGCAGGGAGGGAGCAGGAGGCTGGCTGGGATGGAGGGAAGAACAGGATGCAGGGAGGGAGCAGGAGGCTGGCTGGGATGGAGGGAGGAGGAGCAGGATGCAGGGAGGGAGCAGGAGGATGGCTGGGATGGAGGAGGAGCAGGATGCAGGGAGGGAGCTGGAGGATGGCTGGGATGGAGGGAGGAGGAGCGGGATGCAGGGAGGGAGCAGAAGGATGGCTGGGATGGAGGGAGGGAGGAGCAGGATGCAGGGAGGGAGCAGGAGGCTGGCTGGGATGGAGGGAAGAGCAGGATGCAGGGAGGGAGCAGGAGGCTGGCTGGGATGGAAGGAGGAGGAGCGGGATGCAGGGAGGGAGCAGGAGGATGGCTGGGATGGAGGGAGGGAGGAGCGGGATGCAGGGAGGGAGCAGGAGGCTGGCTGGGATGGAGGGAGGAGGAGTAGGATGCAGGGAGGGAGCAGGAGGCTGGCTGGGATGGAGGGAGGGAGGAGCAGGATGCAGGGAGGGAGCAGGAGGCTGGCTGGGATGGAGGGAGGGAGGAGCAGGATGCAGGGAGGGAGCAGGAGGATGGCTGGGATGGAGGGAGGAGGAGCGGGATGCAGGGAGGGAGCAGAAGGATGGCTGGGATGGAGGGAGGGAGGAGCAGGATGCAGGGTGGGAGCAGGAGGCTGGCTGGGATGGAGGGAGGGAGGAGCAGGATGTAGGGAGGGAGCAGGAGGCTGGCTGGGATGGAGGGAGGGAGGAGCAGGATGCAGGGAGGGAGCAGGAGGCTGGCTGGGATGGAGGGAGGAGGAGCGGGATGCAGGGAGGGAGCAGGAGGATGGCTGGGATGGAGGAGGAGCAGGATGCACGGAGGGAGCAGGAGGGTGGCTGGGATGGAGGGAGGAGGAGCGGGATGCAGGGAGGGAGCAGAAGGATGGCTGGGATGGAGGGAGGGAGGAGCAGGATGCAGGGAGGGAGCAGGAGGCTGGCTGGGATGGAGGGAAGAGCAGGATGCAGGGAGGGAGCAGGAGGCTGGCTGGGATGGAGGGAGGGAGGAGCAGGATGCAGGGAGGGAGCAGGAGGCTGGCTGGGATGGAGGGAGGAGGAGCAGGATGCAGGGAGGGAGCAGGAGGCTGGCTGGGATGGAGGGAGGAGGAGCGGGATGCAGGGAGGGAGCAGGAGGATGGCTGGGATGGAGGGAGGAGGAGCGGGATGCAGGGAGGGAGCAGGAGGATGGCTGGGATGGAGGGAGGAGCGGGATGCAGGGAGGGAGCAGGAGGCTGGCTGGGATGGAGGAGGAGTGGGATGCAGGGAGGGAGCAGGAGGCTGGCTGGGATGGAGGGAGGAGGAGCGGGATGCAGGGAGGGAGCAGGAGGATGGCTGGGATGGAGGGAGGGAGGAGCAGGATGCAGGGAGGGAGCAGAAGGCTGGCTGGGATGGAGGGAGGGAGGAGCAGGATGCAGGGAGGGAGCAGGAGGATGGCTGGGATGGAGGGAGGAGGAGCAGGATGCAGGGAGGGAGCAGGACGATGGCTGGGATGGAGGGAGGAGGAGCGGGATGCAGGGAGGGAGCAGAAGGATGGCTGGGATGGAGGGAGCGAGGAGCAGGATGCAGGGAGGGAGCAGGAGGCTGGCTGGGATGGAGGGAGGAGGAGCGGGATGCAGGGAGGGAGCAGGAGGATGGCGGGGATGGAGGGAGGGAGGAGCAGGATGCAGGGAGGGAGCAGGAGGCTGGCTGGGATGGAGGGAGGGAGGAGCAGGATGCAGGGAGGGAGCAGGAGGATGGCTGGGATGGAGGGAGGAGGAGCAGGATGCAGGGAGGGAGCAGGAGGATGGCTGGGATGGAGGGAGGAGGAGCGGGATGCAGGGAGGGAGCAGAAGGATGGCTGGGATGGAGGGAGGGAGGAGCAGGATGCAGGGAGGGAGCAGGAGGCTGGCTGGGATGGAGGGAAGAGCAGGATGCAGGGAGGGAGCAGGAGGCTGGCTGGGATGGAGGGAGGAGGAGCGGGATGCAGGGAGGGAGCAGGAGGATGGCTGGGATGGAGGAGGAGCAGGATGCAGGGAGGGAGCAGGAGGATGGCTGGGATGGAGGGAGGAGGAGCGGGATGCAGGGAGGGAGCAGGAGGCTGGCTGGGATGGAGGGAGGGAGGAGCAGGATGCAGGGAGGGAGCAGGAGGATGGCTGGGATGGAGGGAGGAGGAGCGGGATGCAGGGAGGGAGCAGAAGGATGGCTGGGATGGAGGGAGGGAGGAGCAGGATGCAGGGAGGGAGCAGGAGGCTGGCTGGGATGGAGGGAGGGAGGAGCAGGATGTAGGGAGGGAGCAGGAGGCTGGCTGGGATGGAGGGAGGGAGGAGCAGGATGCAGGGAGGGAGCAGGAGGCTGGCTGGGATGGAGGGAGGAGGAGCGGGATGCAGGGAGGGAGCAGGAGGATGGCTGGGATGGAGGAGGAGCAGGATGCACGGAGGGAGCAGGAGGGTGGCTGGGATGGAGGGAGGAGGAGCGGGATGCAGGGAGGGAGCAGAAGGATGGCTGGGATGGAGGGAGGGAGGAGCAGGATGCAGGGAGGGAGCAGGAGGCTGGCTGGGATGGAGGGAAGAGCAGGATGCAGGGAGGGAGCAGGAGGCTGGCTGGGATGGAGGGAGGGAGGAGCAGGATGCAGGGAGGGAGCAGGAGGCTGGCTGGGATGGAGGGAGGAGGAGCAGGATGCAGGGAGGGAGCAGGAGGCTGGCTGGGATGGAGGGAGGAGGAGCGGGATGCAGGGAGGGAGCAGGAGGATGGCTGGGATGGAGGGAGGAGGAGCGGGATGCAGGGAGGGAGCAGGAGGATGGCTGGGATGGAGGGAGGAGCGGGATGCAGGGAGGGAGCAGGAGGCTGGCTGGGATGGAGGAGGAGTGGGATGCAGGGAGGGAGCAGGAGGCTGGCTGGGATGGAGGGAGGAGGAGCGGGATGCAGGGAGGGAGCAGGAGGATGGCTGGGATGGAGGAGGAGTGGGATGCAGGGAGGGAGCAGGAGGCTGGCTGGGATGGAGGGAGGGAGGAGCAGGATGCAGGGAGGGAGCAGGAGGATGGCTGGGATGGAGGGAGGAGGAGCGGGATGCAGGGAGGGAGCAGGAGGATGGCTGGGATGGAGGGAGGGAGGAGCAGGATGCAGGGAGGGAGCAGGAGGCTGGCTGGGATGGAGGGAGGAGGAGCAGAATGCAGGGAGGGAGCAGGAGGATGGCTGGGATGGAGGAGGAGCAGGATGCAGGGAGGGAGCAGGAGGCTGGCTGGGATGGAGGGAGGAGGAGCGGGATGCAGGGAGGGAGCAGGAGGATGGCTGGGATGGAGGAGGAGTGGGATGCAGGGAGGGAGCAGGAGGATGGCTGGGATGGAGGGAGGAGGAGCGGGATGCAGGGAGGGAGCAGGAGGATGGCTGGGATGGAGGGAGGAGGAGTGGGATGCAGGGAGGGAGAGGAGGGTGGCTGGGATGGAGGGAGGGAGGAGCGGGATGCAGGGAGGGAGCAGGAGGCTGGCTGGGATGGAGGGAGGAGGAGCGGGATGCAGGGAGGGAGCAGGAGGCTGGCTGGGATGGAGGGAGGGAGGAGCAGGATGCAGGGAGGGAGCAGGAGGCTGGCTGGGATGGAGGAGGAGTGGGATGCAGGGAGGGAGCAGGAGGCTGGCTGGGATGGAGGGATGGAGGAGCAGGATGCAGGGAGGGAGCAGGAGGATGGCTGGGATGGAGGGAGGAGGAGCGGGATGCAGGGAGGGAGCAGGAGGATGGCTGGGATGGAGGAGGAGCAGGATGCAGGGAGGGAGCAGGAGGATGGCTGGGATGGAGGGAGAGGAGCGGGATGCAGGAGGGAGCAGGAGGCTGGCTGGGATGGAAGGAGGAGGAGCAGGATGCAGGGAGGGAGCAGGAGGCTGGCTGGATGGAGGGAAGAGCAGGATGCAGGGAGGGGAGCAGGAGGCTGGCTGGGATGGAGGGAGGAGGAGCGGATGCAGGGAGGGAGCAGGAGGATGGCTGGGATGGAGGAGGAGGAGCGGGATGCAGGAGGGAGCAGGAGGATGGCTGGGATGGAGGGAGGAGGGATGCAGGGAGGGAGCAGGAGGATGCTGGGATGGAGGGAGGAGCAGGATGCAGGGAGGGAGCAGAAGGCTGGCTGGGATGGAGGGAGGAGGAGCAGGATGCAGGGAGGGAGCAGGAGGCTGCTGGGATGGAGGGAGGAGGAGCGGGATGCAGGGAGGGAGCAGGAGGCTGGCTGGATGGAGGGAGGAGGAGCAGGATGCAGGAGGGAGCAGGAGGCTGGCTGGGATGGAGGGAGGGAGGAGCAGGATGCAGGGAGGGAGCAGGAGGCTGGCTGGATGGAGGAGGAGTGGGATGCAGGGAGGAGCAGGAGGCTGGCTGGGATGGAGGGAGGAGGAGCGGATGAAGGGAGGGAGCAGGAGGATGGCTGGATGGAGGGAGGGAGGAGCAGGATGCAGGGAGGAGCAGGAGGCTGGCTGGGATGGAGGGATGGAGGAGCAGGATGCAGGAGGGAGCAAGGAGGATGGATGGAGGGAGGGAGGAGCAGGATGCAGGGAGGGAGCAGGAGGCTGGCTGGGATGGAGGAGGAGGAGCAGGATGCAGGGAGGGAGCAGGAGGATGGCTGGGATGGAGGGAGGAGGAGCAGGATGCAGGGAAGGAGCAGAAGGATGGCTGGGATGGAGGGAGGAGGAGCAGGATGCAGGGAGGAGCAGGAGGCTGGCTGGGATTGAGGGAGGAGGAGCGGGATGCAGGGAGGGAGCAGGAGGATGGCTGGGATGGAGGGAGGGAGGAGCGGATGCAGGGAGGGAGCAGGAGGATGGCTGGATGGAGGGAGGGAGGAGCAGGATGCAGGGAGGGAGCAGGAGGCTGGCTGGGATGGAGGGAAGAACAGGATGCAGGGAGGGAGCAGGAGGCTGGCTGGGATGGAGGGAGGAGGAGCAGGATGCAGGGAGGGAGCAGGAGGATGGCTGGGATGGAGGAGGAGCAGGATGCAGGAGGGAGCTGGAGGATGCTGGGATGGAGGGAGGAGGAGCGGGATGCAGGAGGGAGCAGAAGGATGGCTGGGATGGAGGGAGGGAGGAGCAGGATGCAGGGAGGGAGCAGGAGGCTGGCTGGGATGGAGGAAGAGCAGGATGCAGGGAGGGAGCAGGAGGCTGGCTGGGATGGAAGGAGGAGGAGCGGGATGCAGGGAGGGAGCAGGAGGATGGCTGGGATGGAGGGAGGGAGGAGCGGGATGCAGGGAGGGAGCAGGAGGCTGGCTGGGATGGAGGGAGGAGGAGTAGGATGCAGGAGGGAGCAGGAGCTGGCTGGGATGGAGGGAGGGAGGAGCAGGATGCAGGGAGGGAGCAGGAGGCTGGCTGGGATGGAGGGAGGGAGGAGCAGGATGCAGGGAGGGAGCAGGAGGATGGCTGGGATGGAGGGAGGAGGAGCGGGATGCAGGGAGGGAGCAGAAGGATGGCTGGGATGGAGGGAGGAGGAGCAGGATGCAGGGTGGAGCAGGAGGCTGGCTGGGATGGAGGGAGGGAGGAGCAGGATGTAGGGAGGGAGCAGGAGGCTGGCTGGGATGGAGGAGGGGGAGCAGGAGGCTGGCTGGGATGGAGGGAGGGAGGAGCAGGATGCAGGGAGGGAGCAGGAGGCTGGCTGGGATGGAGGGAGGAGGAGCGGGATGCAGGGAGGGAGCAGGAGGATGGCTGGGATGGAGGAGGAGCAGGATGCACGGAGGGAGCAGGAGGGTGGCTGGGATGGAGGGAGGAGGAGCGGGATGCAGGGAGGGAGCAGAAGGATGGCTGGGATGGAGGGAGGGAGGAGCAGGATGCAGGGAGGGAGCAGGAGGCTGGCTGGGATGGAGGGAAGAGCAGGATGCAGGGAGGGAGCAGGAGGCTGGCTGGGATGGAGGGAGGGAGGAGCAGGATGCAGGGAGGGAGCAGGAGGCTGGCTGGGATGGAGGGAGGAGGAGCAGGATGCAGGGAGGGAGCAGGAGGCTGGCTGGGATGGAGGGAGGAGGAGCGGGATGCAGGGAGGGAGCAGGAGGATGGCTGGGATGGAGGGAGGAGGAGCGGGATGCAGGGAGGGAGCAGGAGGATGGCTGGGATGGAGGGAGGAGCGGGATGCAGGGAGGGAGCAGGAGGCTGGCTGGGATGGAGGAGGAGTGGGATGCAGGGAGGGAGCAGAGGCTGGCTGGGATGGAGGGAGGAGGAGCGGGATGCAGGGAGGGAGCAGGAGGATGGCTGGGATGGAGGGAGGGAGGAGCAGGATGCAGGGAGGGAGCAGAAGGCTGGCTGGGATGGAGGGAGGGAGGAGCAGGATGCAGGGAGGGAGCAGGAGGATGGCTGGGATGGAGGGAGGAGGAGCAGGATGCAGGGAGGGAGCAGGAGGATGGCTGGATGGAGGGAGGAGGAGCGGGATGCAGGGAGGGAGCAGAAGGATGGCTGGGATGGAGGGAGCGAGGAGCAGGATGCAGGGAGGAGCAGGAGGCTGGCTGGGATGGAGGGAGGAGGAGCGGGATGCAGGGAGGGAGCAGGAGGATGGCTGGGATGGAGGGAGGGAGGAGCAGGATGCAGGGAGGGAGCAGGAGGCTGGCTGGGATGGAGGGAGGGAGGAGCAGGATGCAGGGAGGGAGCAGGAGGATGGCTGGGATGGAGGGAGGAGGAGCAGGATGCAGGGAGGGAGCAGGAGGATGGCTGGGATGGAGGGAGGAGGAGCGGGATGCAGGGAGGGAGCAGAAGGATGGCTGGGATGGAGGGAGGGAGGAGCAGGATGCAGGGAGGGAGCAGGAGGCTGGCTGGGATGGAGGGAAGAGCAGGATGCAGGGAGGGAGCAGGAGGCTGGCTGGGATGGAGGGAGGAGGAGCGGGATGCAGGGAGGGAGCAGGAGGATGGCTGGGATGGAGGAGGAGCAGGATGCAGGGAGGGAGCAGGAGGATGGCTGGGATGGAGGGAGGAGGAGCGGGATGCAGGGAGGGAGCAGGAGGCTGGCTGGGATGGAGGGAGGGAGGAGCAGGATGCAGGGAGGGAGCAGGAGGATGGCTGGGATGGAGGGAGGAGGAGCGGGATGCAGGGAGGGAGCAGAAGGATGGCTGGGATGGAGGGAGGGAGGAGCAGGATGCAGGGAGGGAGCAGGAGGCTGGCTGGGATGGAGGGAGGGAGGAGCAGGATGTAGGGAGGGAGCAGGAGGCTGGCTGGGATGGAGGGAGGGAGGAGCAGGATGCAGGGAGGGAGCAGGAGGCTGGCTGGGATGGAGGGAGGAGGAGCGGGATGCAGGGAGGGAGCAGGAGGATGGCTGGGATGGAGGAGGAGCAGGATGCACGGAGGGAGCAGGAGGGTGGCTGGGATGGAGGGAGGAGGAGCGGGATGCAGGGAGGGAGCAGAAGGATGGCTGGGATGGAGGGAGGGAGGAGCAGGATGCAGGGAGGGAGCAGGAGGCTGGCTGGATGGAGGGAAGAGCAGGATGCAGGGAGGGAGCAGGAGGCTGGCTGGGATGGAGGGAGGGAGGAGCAGGATGCAGGGAGGGAGCAGGAGGCTGGCTGGATGGAGGGAGGAGGAGCAGGATGCAGGGAGGGAGCAGGAGGCTGGCTGGGATGGAGGGAGGAGGAGCGGGATGCAGGAGGGAGCAGGAGGATGGCTGGGATGGAGGGAGGAGGAGCGGGATGCAGGGAGGGAGCAGGAGGATGGCTGGGATGGAGGGAGGAGCGGGATGCAGGGAGGGAGCAGGAGGCTGGCTGGGATGGAGGAGGAGTGGGATGCAGGGAGGGAGCAGGAGGCTGGCTGGGATGGAGGGAGGAGGAGCGGGATGCAGGGAGGGAGCAGGAGGATGGCTGGGATGGAGGAGGGAGGAGCAGGATGCAGGGAGGGAGCAGAAGGCTGGCTGGGATGGAGGGAGGGAGGAGCAGGATGCAGGGAGGGAGGCAGGAGGATGGCTGGGATGGAGGGAGGAGGAGCGGGATGCAGGGAGGGAGCAGAAGGATGGCTGGGATGGAGGGAGGGAGGAGCAGGATGCAGGGAGGGAGCAGGAGGCTGGCTGGGATGGAGGGAAGAGCAGGATGCAGGGAGGGAGCAGGAGGCTGGCTGGGATGGAGGGAGGGAGGAGCAGGATGCAGGGAGGGAGCAGGAGGCTGGCTGGGATGGAGGGAGGAGGAGCAGGATGCAGGGAGGGAGCAGGAGGCTGGCTGGGATGGAGGGAGGAGGAGCGGGATGCAGGGAGGGAGCAGGAGGATGGCTGGGATGGAGGGAGGAGGAGCGGGATGCAGGGAGGGAGCAGGAGGATGGCTGGGATGGAGGGAGGAGCGGGATGCAGGGAGGGAGCAGGAGGCTGGCTGGGATGGAGGAGGAGTGGGATGCAGGGAGGGAGCAGGAGGGTGGCTGGGATGGAGGGAGGAGGAGCGGGATGCAGGGAGGGAGCAGGAGGATGGCTGGGATGGAGGGAGGGAGGAGCAGGATGCAGGGAGGGAGCAGAAGGCTGGCTGGGATGGAGGGAGGGAGGAGCAGGATGCAGGGAGGGAGCAGGAGGATGGGCTGGGATGGAGGGAGGAGGAGCAGGATGCAGGGAGGGAGCAGGAGGATGGCTGGGATGGAGGGAGGAGGAGCGGGATGCAGGGAGGGAGCAGAAGGATGGCTGGGATGGAGGGAGCGAGGAGCAGGATGCAGGGAGGGAGCAGGAGGCTGGCTGGGATGGAGGGAGGAGGAGCGGGATGCAGGGAGGGAGCAGGAGGATGGCTGGGATGGAGGGAGGGAGGAGCAGGATGCAGGGAGGGAGCAGGAGGCTGGCTGGGATGGAGGGAGGGAGGAGCAGGATGCAGGGAGGGAGCAGGAGGATGGCTGGGATGGAGGGAGGAGGAGCAGGATGCAGGGAGGGAGCAGGAGGATGGCTGGGATGGAGGGAGGAGGAGCGGGATGCAGGGAGGGAGCAGAAGGATGGCTGGGATGGAGGGAGGGAGGAGCAGGATGCAGGGAGGGAGCAGGAGGCTGGCTGGGATGGAGGGAAGAGCAGGATGCAGGGAGGGAGCAGGAGGCTGGCTGGATGGAGGGAGGAGGAGCGGGATGCAGGGAGGGAGCAGGAGGATGGCTGGGATGGAGGAGGAGCAGGATGCAGGGAGGGAGCAGGAGGATGGCTGGGATGGAGGGAGGAGGAGCGGGATGCAGGGAGGGAGCAGGAGGCTGGCTGGGATGGAGGGAGGGAGGAGCAGGATGCAGGGAGGGAGCAGGAGGCTGGCTGGGATGGAGGGAGGGAGGAGCAGGATGCAGGGAGGGAGCAGGAGGATGGCTGGGATGGAGGGAGGAGGAGCGGGATGCAGGGAGGGAGCAGGAGGCTGGCTGGATGGAGGGAAGAGCAGGATGCAGGGAGGGAGCAGGAGGCTGGCTGGGATGGAGGGAGGAGGGAGCGGGATGCAGGGAGGGAGCAGGAGGATGGCTGGGATGGAGGAGGAGCAGATGCAGGGAGGGAGCAGGAGGCTGGCTGGGATGGAGGGAGGAGGAGCGGGATGCAGGGAGGGAGCAGAAGGATGGCTGGGATGGAGGGAGGGAGGAGCAGGATGCAGGGAGGGAGCAGGAGGCTGGCTGGGATGGTGGGAAGAGCAGGATGCAGGGAGGGAGCAGGAGGGTGGCTGGGATGGAGGGAGGAGGAGCGGGATGCAGGGAGGGAGTAGGAGGATGGCTGGGATGGAAGGAGGAGGAGCGGGATGCAGGGAGGGAGCAGGAGGCTGGCTGGGATGGAGGGAGGAGGAGCCGGATGCAGGGAGGGAGCAGGAGGCTGGCTGGGATGGAGGGAGGAGGAGCGGGATGCAGGGAGGGAGCAGGAGGATGGCTGGGATGGAAGGAGGAGGACTGGGATGCAGGGAGGGAGCAGGAGGCTGGCTGGGATGGAGGGAGGAGAGGGGATGCAGGGAGGGAGCAGGAGGGACAGAGGCAGCAGGCAGGACATAATTCAAAGGACAGTGTCTGACAGTGGCCATCACTCACAGCAGAAGGCAGAGACCTGGAGCAGGAGAGACCTCCAGCCTATTGGGTCAGCTACACAGTGGAGGAATGGTGGGTTGGGGGGACTGGCCAGAGGCTCTGGGTAGAGGGGGGAGACAGGCCTCCTGCCTGCAGGGGGACAGTCACTGCTGGGGAGGAGGAGGGGGAGCCAGCACCAGGGGCCCAGCAGTGAGTGGGGGCTGCCGTGCTGGGGCCTTAACCCATCCAGCTGGCCCGCAGGAGACACACACACTCACACACACACACTCACACTCACACAGACATTCACACACTACAGACGCTCACACTCACATTCACACAGACATTCACACACTCACACTCACTCACACACACTCAGACACTACAGACACTCACACTCACACATTCACACATTCACACTCACTCACACTCACAAACACACACACACTACAGACACTCCACACACTCACACTCACACACTCACACAGATATTCACACACTCACACTCACTCACACACACTCAGACACTACAGACACTCACACTCACACACACTCACACACACTCACACTCACACATTCACACTCACACACACTCACTCACACACACTACAGACACTCACACACACTCACACACACACTCACACTCACACACACTCACTCACAAAAATTCACACACACACACACACACACACACACACTCACACACTCTCACAGACACATACTCTCACACACACACACTCACATTCACATACACTCACACACTCACACACTCACACACACACACTCACACACTCACACACTCTCACACACTCACATACACTCACACACACAATCACACACACTCACACACACTCACACACTCTCACAGACACATATTTTCTCAGTCACACACACACTCACACACACACACACTCACACACTCTCACTCACACACACTCACACACACACTCACTCACACACACTCATACACACACTCACACACACTCACACACTCACACACACTCACACACTCACACACACACACACACACACTCACACACACTCACACTCATACACACTCACACACACACACACTCTCACACACTCACATACACACACACTCACACTCATACACACTCACACACACACTCTCACACACTCACATACTCACACACACAATCACACACACTCTCACAGACACATACTCTCTCACTCACACACACTCACACACACACACTCACACACACACTCACATTCACACTCACACTCACACACACACTCTCACACACTCTCACACACACTCACACACACACTCTCACACACACTCACATTCACACTCACACACACTCACACACTCACTCACATTCACACTCACATACACTCACACACTCTTCCTCTCTCATTTGGGAGGTGGACAGCACAAGATTCTAATTGCAGGGGGCCAGGCATTGGCATCCTCTGTGGAACACACAGGCCACAAGGCACAAGGACCTGGGTTCAAGTCCCCTGCCCCCACCTGCAGGGGGAAAGCTTCACGAGTGGTGACACAGGGCTGCAGGTGTCTCTCTGTCTCTCTCCCTCTCTGTCTCCCCTTCTCTCTCAAATCCAATAAAATGGACATAAATGGCCACCAGGAGCAGTGGATTCATAGTGCTGGCACTGAGTCCTAGAGACAACCCTGGAAGCATAATAATAATAATAATAATAATAATAATAATAAAAACTGACTCTAGTTCCAGACATGTCACTGTTGGTGGGTGCCTGGCCAGTCAGAGTTACTTAGCCTCTTTGAATCTTACTTTTCTCTTCTGCTGACATGACCATCCTTAGGCCCTCTGCACCGACATCCGTGAGAATCTCAAAAGTGCCAGCAGGTCAGCAGTGACGCACCAAGTTAAGTGCACAGATCAGCACACGGAAGAGCCCGGGTTCAAACCCCCGGGACACACCGGTGGGGGCAGGAGCTTCACAAGCATGAAGCAAATCTGCAGGTGTCTGTCTGTCTGTCTATCTATCTATCTTCCTCTCTCTACTTCTCTCTGTTCTATCAAATTAAATCAACAAAATTAAAAATAACAAATTAAAAAAAGATAAATTTAAAAGAAGGGTCAGCATGCATGTACATAGCACCAGAGACAAACCCATCAGCCTGCAGGCGAGATTATGTTGGGTGGGAGAGGAGGTGCCCCAGGGGAGAGGAGGGGAGAGGAGGTAAACACAGCCACAGACACACCCAGCCTCTTTTCCCTCCTTCCCTCCCTCACTCCCTCCCTCCCTCCCTCCTTCCCTCCCTCCCTTCCTTCCTTCTTCCTTCCCC
>NW_026647458.1:0-19586 GCF_950295315.1 Erinaceus europaeus | reverse complement strand
GAAAGGCAAAGACGCCATGTATTTTTTAACCCAGTTTTTATATTTATTTATTTATTTAGGTGCTTATTCATTTTTGTTATTGATGAATTAATGTTTTACATTTGACATTGACTAGGGATCTGACACCAGCGGACTCCAGTACCCCTATATGGTACTCTGCCTCTACAAAACCTATCCATTGAACTGTCCATCCATCCATCCATCCACCCATACATCTATCCATCCATTCATCCATCCATCCATCCATCCATCCATCCACCAGTCAACCAAGCTAAGTACAAAAGGAGATCTCTCCTTGAATGGTGAGGAGAAACAACGATGCATAGGTAGGTTGAAAAGGCCCAGTTTGGCTGAATAGGGCAGAGGGGCTGAACCAGGGAATGTGTTGGGGCGTGTGGGTTTGGGTGGGTTGAGCCGGAGACCCTGTGAGCTGGGTCACATTAGGGGCAGGTAGGGGGTGGAAGGGGTTGCGAACAGCTGTCACTGGAGAACCATCACAAGTGCTGGAGCTGGTGAGCAGGGCACCTGGAAGAGAGGACAGACAAAGGAGAGAAGCAAAGTGCGGTGGAGAGGAGAGGGGAGAGGATGGTGAGGACAGGAGAGGACAGGAGAGGACAGGATTGGAGGGGACCTGAGAAACCTACCTGGACAAAGGCAGCATACAGACATCCAGGAAGGCAGGCAGGCATGCAGGCAGCTCTGGCCTGGGCTCCCTGGATCCCGGGCGCACCTCCACCTGTCTTCTCTTGGCTGCCAGCCCTGAGGTCCCTCGTCGGTCAGCACTGTCTTCCCATCCTTCCATCCGTCTGGCCAGGGCCCAGGCGTCTGGGCGCTGTTGCCTGACCTAGTGGCAGGGCAGTTGGGCTGCCCAGTGCCAGTGTGGCCAGCACAGATTGCCAGGGGCTAGGACATCACAGAGGGCTCCTGTGGTTGCTAGGCCACGGGGACCCCGCCCATCCAGTTGACCAGCAGCCATGACCCCCACGCTGAACTTGACCTGAGGGGTGGTGGCCAGCCACCAGAGCCAGAGCCCCAGGCCAAAGCAGGTGCTGGTCGGCCGGGCCAAGGTGCTATGGGCAGATTGGTGTGTGTCTGGGCATGGGGCTGGCATCTGACAGTCCAGGGCGGGGGACCAAGTTCCGCCAGGCCCCTTTCCCACCATGTGCACTGACACACAGTCTTGCTGACTGACTGACAGTCCCCGCCCCAGAGATACCCACACCAAGTCCCTGGGTGCCCTGAGCTGCCCCTGAGGGTTGGTGGGTGCCTGCCTTGACACATGCCTCCGTTAAGGAGGCCTCTATTAATCCCGTTGCCTACTGACAGCTGCCCTCCTGCCCCTCCTCCTCCTCCTCCGCCTCCTCCTCCTCCTCTTCTTCCTCCTCCTCTTCCTACTCTTCCTCCACCTCTTCCTCCTCCTCCTCCTCCACCCCCTCCTCCTCTTCCTCATCCTCAGAGGGACTCACTCAGGGCCCTTGGCCTAGGCAAGCCAGGGCTGCTGCTCTGGCTTCTGCAGCTTCTATCCAGTGGGGGGTGTAGGAATCTGTTCCTGTCAGTCCCTGATTCCTGGGACCTTCCATGCCTCCAGCTGCCCCCACTCTCTAGTCCTGACCCCTCCTCAAGGATGCCCCCTTTCCCCTTACCCTCTGTCCCCCAGCTCCCAACTAACATCTACTGTGTTCCTCCCTGCGCTACTTTACTGCCACCCTGCTTCTGCCCTTCAGCCCTGAGGGCCCAGTGCCAGCCCAGCTGCCATCTCACCATCCAGCAGGGGGACCTGCCCTAACCCCCTGCCACCACACCCACACACACAGCCCTGCACACACTCCTGGGCTCCTCTGCCTGCAGCCTGCCTCTCAAACAGTCTCCTTCTGCCCCCTAGCCCCCTTACAGCCTCTGCCACGGACCCCCACAGACACCTAGGCATGAGCAGTGCAGACATGCAAACAGCTCCCCTCGCCCCCACTCCAGTTGCTCCAAGGTTGTCAAGAGTCTTTTTTTCATGCTGTAGAGGAGGGAGTTGAGACAGTCCAATCTCCTGGGGAGCAAGAACTGCAAACAGTCCATCTACAATGTAACATTTGGGTCTCAGGCCGCCCAATCCTTAGTGCGCTGTGCAGACCTTTGACTGGCAAAAACACCCCATCTGAGCGTGAGATCTGGCTGGGCTAGTGGCTCTTTCTGTGGACTAAGAGACAGACAGACAGAGTTTTCAGGTTCAAAACCTATACTTCCCAGAAGATGGTCATTCACATCGGTAAAAAAAAAAAAAAAAAAAAAAAAAAAAAGCCTTTTTATTTTTTTTTCCCCTGCCTGGGTAACCTGTCTCCTGCCTGTTTCAAAGTGAAAAAAGGGAAAAATCTTTTTTGGAGGGAAAAGGACCAAAATGCAGGCAGGTGGACTCCGTGGAAGGTGGATGGGGAGTTGCTCCTGCCCTGGCACTAGAGCCCCAGCTGCTGTTCCAGGTGCTCTCTGATAACAGAGATCTCCGTGTGTCGTGTCATGACACTGTCTCCAGGACTGAGCCTCAGGATAATGAGGATTCAAAACAAGGCACGTGATACTGCCTTCAAAAGTAAATCCAGGGAGGTTTGGCGGTATGTCAGAGGGTTAAGGGCTTGTGGCGCTCACGAATAGAGGGGACAGGTGGAAGGATTTGGGGTCTGGCCCCCAGACCGCCACCTGCAGGGGAGTCGCTTTACAGGGGGTGAAGCAGGTCTTTAGGAGCTCTATCTTTCTCTCCCACCCTGTATTTCCTCTGCTCTCTCCTTTTGTGTCTGTCAGATGCAAGGTCAGTAACAACAACAACAACAACAAAAACAATAACCACCACAGTGACCAAGCAACAAGGACAGCGAAAGGGGAACAAATGGAGTGCAGGAGCTGTGGATTATTCGTGGCGTAGGCACTCAGCTGTGGCAATAACCCCTTGAGGCAATCAATCCATACATGAAGATGTAATACAGGTAACAGAGACGTATATGTCCCTGTGTGTTTCCACTGAGTTAATGTAAATGCACTTTTATTGACTTCTTCATTTATTTATTACCTTGCCACGAGAATTTCTTTTCATTGCTAAAAAAAAGTGTCCCATCAAGGGTACCAAGTGGTGCCACACCCAGGTAAGCACTCATGTTACAATGCAGGAAGACTGGGCTTCAACACCCTGCTTCCCACCTGCCAGGGGAAATCTTTACAAATGGTGCGGAAGTGCTGCAGTTGTCTCTCTCTGTGTCTCAAACTCTCTCTACGTCCCTTCCCTCTCAATTCCTGTCTATTTATTCCAGTGAATAATCAAGAAAATAGAAAGTAAAAAAAGAAAAAGGAAAAGGAAATATTCCACGACTTCAAATGGGCTACTCAGGACAATGCTTTCCTTGTTAAGATCCTCACAGCATTCCATATGCAGAAAGGCAAAGACGCCATGTATTTTTTAACCCAGTTTTTATATTTATTTATTTATTTAGGTGCTTATTCATTTTTGTTATTGATGAATTAATGTTTTACATTTGACATTGACTAGGGATCTGACACCAGCGGACTCCAGTACCCCTATATGGTACTCTGCCTCTACAAAACCTATCCATTGAACTGTCCATCCATCCATCCATCCACCCATACATCTATCCATCCATTCATCCATCCATCCATCCATCCATCCATCCACCAGTCAACCAAGCTAAGTACAAAAGGAGATCTCTCCTTGAATGGTGAGGAGAAACAACGATGCATAGGTAGGTTGAAAAGGCCCAGTTTGGCTGAATAGGGCAGAGGGGCTGAACCAGGGAATGTGTTGGGGCGTGTGGGTTTGGGTGGGTTGAGCCGGAGACCCTGTGAGCTGGGTCACATTAGGGGCAGGTAGGGGGTGGAAGGGGTTGCGAACAGCTGTCACTGGAGAACCATCACAAGTGCTGGAGCTGGTGAGCAGGGCACCTGGAAGAGAGGACAGACAAAGGAGAGAAGCAAAGTGCGGTGGAGAGGAGAGGGGAGAGGATGGTGAGGACAGGAGAGGACAGGAGAGGACAGGATTGGAGGGGACCTGAGAAACCTACCTGGACAAAGGCAGCATACAGACATCCAGGAAGGCAGGCAGGCATGCAGGCAGCTCTGGCCTGGGCTCCCTGGATCCCGGGCGCACCTCCACCTGTCTTCTCTTGGCTGCCAGCCCTGAGGTCCCTCGTCGGTCAGCACTGTCTTCCCATCCTTCCATCCGTCTGGCCAGGGCCCAGGCGTCTGGGCGCTGTTGCCTGACCTAGTGGCAGGGCAGTTGGTCTGCCCAGTGCCAGTGTGGCCAGCACAGATTGCCAGGGGCTAGGACATCACAGAGGGCTCCTGTGGTTGCTAGGCCACGGGGACCCCGGCCATCCAGTTGACCAGCAGCCATGACCCCCACGCTGAACTTGACCTGAGGGGTGGTGGCCAGCCACCAGAGCCAGAGCCCCAGGCCAAAGCAGGTGCTGGTCGGCCGGGCCAAGGTGCTATGGGCAGATTGGTGTGTGTCTGGGCATGGGGCTGGCATCTGACAGTCCAGGGCGGGGGACCAAGTTCCGCCAGGCCCCTTTCCCACCATGTGCACTGACACACAGTCTTGCTGACTGACTGACAGTCCCCGCCCCAGAGATACCCACACCAAGTCCCTGGGTGCCCTGAGCTGCCCCTGAGGGTTGGTGGGTGCCTGCCTTGACACATGCCTCCGTTAAGGAGGCCTCTATTAATCCCGTTGCCTACTGACAGCTGCCCTCCTGCCCCTCCTCCTCCTCCTCCGCCTCCTCCTCCTCCTCTTCTTCCTCCTCCTCTTCCTACTCTTCCTCCACCTCTTCCTCCTCCTCCTCCTCCACCCCCTCCTCCTCTTCCTCATCCTCAGAGGGACTCACTCAGGGCCCTTGGCCTAGGCAAGCCAGGGCTGCTGCTCTGGCTTCTGCAGCTTCTATCCAGTGGGGGGTGTATGAATCTGTTCCTGTCTGTCCCTGATTCCTGGGACCTTCCATGCCTCCAGCTGCCCCCACTCTCTAGTCCTGACCCCTCCTCAAGGATGCCCCCTTTCCCCTTACCCTCTGTCCCCCAGCTCCCAACTAACATCTACTGTGTTCCTCCCTGCGCTACTTTACTGCCACCCTGCTTCTGCCCTTCAGCCCTGAGGGCCCAGTGCCAGCCCAGCTGCCATCTCACCATCCAGCAGGGGGACCTGCCCTAACCCCCTGCCACCACACCCACACACACAGCCCTGCACACACTCCTGGGCTCCTCTGCCTGCAGCCTGCCTCTCAAACAGTCTCCTTCTGCCCCCTAGCCCCCTTACAGCCTCTGCCACGGACCCCCACAGACACCTGGGCATGAGCAGTGCAGACATGCAAACAGCTCCCCTCGCCCCCACTCCAGTTGCTCCAAGGTTGTCAAGAGTCTTTTTTTCATGCTGTAGAGGAGGGAGTTGAGACAGTCCAATCTCCTGGGGAGCAAGAACTGCAAACAGTCCATCTACAATGTAACATTTGGGTCTCAGGCCGCCCAATCCTTAGTGCGCTGTGCAGACCTTTGACTGGCAAAAACACCCCATCTGAGCGTGAGATCTGGCTGGGCTAGTGGCTCTTTCTGTGGACTAAGAGACAGACAGACAGAGTTTTCAGGTTCAAAACCTATACTTCCCAGAAGATGGTCATTCACATCGGTAAAAAAAAAAAAAAAAAAAAAAAAAAAAAAGCCTTTTTATTTTTTTTTCCCCTGCCTGGGTAACCTGTCTCCTGCCTGTTTCAAAGTGAAAAAAGGGAAAAATCTTTTTTGGAGGGAAAAGGACCAAAATGCAGGCAGGTGGACTCCGTGGAAGGTGGATGGGGAGTTGCTCCTGCCCTGGCACTAGAGCCCCAGCTGCTGTTCCAGGTGCTCTCTGATAACAGAGATCTCCGTGTGTCGTGTCATGACACTGTCTCCAGGACTGAGCCTCAGGATAATGAGGATTCAAAACAAGGCACGTGATACTGCCTTCAAAAGTAAATCCAGGGAGGTTTGGCGGTATGTCAGAGGGTTAAGGGCTTGTGGCGCTCACGAATAGAGGGGACAGGTGGAAGGATTTGGGGTCTGGCCCCCAGACCGCCACCTGCAGGGGAGTCGCTTTACAGGGGGTGAAGCAGGTCTTTAGGAGCTCTATCTTTCTCTCCCACCCTGTATTTCCTCTGCTCTCTCCTTTTGTGTCTGTCAGATGCAAGGTCAGTAACAACAACAACAACAACAAAAACAATAACCACCACAGTGACCAAGCAACAAGGACAGCGAAAGGGGAACAAATGGAGTGCAGGAGCTGTGGATTATTCGTGGCGTAGGCACTCAGCTGTGGCAATAACCCCTTGAGGCAATCAATCCATACATGAAGATGTAATACAGGTAACAGAGACGTATATGTCCCTGTGTGTTTCCACTGAGTTAATGTAAATGCACTTTTATTGACTTCTTCATTTATTTATTACCTTGCCACGAGAATTTCTTTTCATTGCTAAAAAAAAGTGTCCCATCAAGGGTACCAAGTGGTGCCACACCCAGGTAAGCACTCATGTTACAATGCAGGAAGACTGGGCTTCAACACCCTGGTTCCCACCTGCCAGGGGAAATCTTTACAAATGGTGCGGAAGTGCTGCAGTTGTCTCTCTCTGTGTCTCAAACTCTCTCTACGTCCCTTCCCTCTCAATTCCTGTCTATTTATTCCAGTGAATAATCAAGAAAATAGAAAGTAAAAAAAGAAAAAGGAAAAGGAAATATTCCACGACTTCAAATGGGCTACTCAGGACAATGCTTTCCTTGTTAAGATCCTCACAGCATTCCATATGCAGAAAGGCAAAGACGCCATGTATTTTTTAACCCAGTTTTTATATTTATTTATTTATTTAGGTGCTTATTCATTTTTGTTATTGATGAATTAATGTTTTACATTTGACATTGACTAGGGATCTGACACCAGCGGACTCCAGTACCCCTATATGGTACTCTGCCTCTACAAAACCTATCCATTGAACTGTCCATCCATCCATCCATCCACCCATACATCTATCCATCCATTCATCCATCCATCCATCCATCCATCCATCCACCAGTCAACCAAGCTAAGTACAAAAGGAGATCTCTCCTTGAATGGTGAGGAGAAACAACGATGCATAGGTAGGTTGAAAAGGCCCAGTTTGGCTGAATAGGGCAGAGGGGCTGAACCAGGGAATGTGTTGGGGCGTGTGGGTTTGGGTGGGTTGAGCCGGAGACCCTGTGAGCTGGGTCACATTAGGGGCAGGTAGGGGGTGGAAGGGGTTGCGAACAGCTGTCACTGGAGAACCATCACAAGTGCTGGAGCTGGTGAGCAGGGCACCTGGAAGAGAGGACAGACAAAGGAGAGAAGCAAAGTGCGGTGGAGAGGAGAGGGGAGAGGATGGTGAGGACAGGAGAGGACAGGAGAGGACAGGATTGGAGGGGACCTGAGAAACCTACCTGGACAAAGGCAGCATACAGACATCCAGGAAGGCAGGCAGGCATGCAGGCAGCTCTGGCCTGGGCTCCCTGGATCCCGGGCGCACCTCCACCTGTCTTCTCTTGGCTGCCAGCCCTGAGGTCCCTCGTCGGTCAGCACTGTCTTCCCATCCTTCCATCCGTCTGGCCAGGGCCCAGGCGTCTGGGCGCTGTTGCCTGACCTAGTGGCAGGGCAGTTGGGCTGCCCAGTGCCAGTGTGGCCAGCACAGATTGCCAGGGGCTAGGACATCACAGAGGGCTCCTGTGGTTGCTAGGCCACGGGGACCCCGGCCATCCAGTTGACCAGCAGCCATGACCCCCACGCTGAACTTGACCTGAGGGGTGGTGGCCAGCCACCAGAGCCAGAGCCCCAGGCCAAAGCAGGTGCTGGTCGGCCGGGCCAAGGTGCTATGGGCAGATTGGTGTGTGTCTGGGCATGGGGCTGGCATCTGACAGTCCAGGGCGGGGGACCAAGTTCCGCCAGGCCCCTTTCCCACCATGTGCACTGACACACAGTCTTGCTGACTGACTGACAGTCCCCGCCCCAGAGATACCCACACCAAGTCCCTGGGTGCCCTGAGCTGCCCCTGAGGGTTGGTGGGTGCCTGCCTTGACACATGCCTCCGTTAAGGAGGCCTCTATTAATCCCGTTGCCTACTGACAGCTGCCCTCCTGCCCCTCCTCCTCCTCCTCCGCCTCCTCCTCCTCCTCTTCTTCCTCCTCCTCTTCCTACTCTTCCTCCACCTCTTCCTCCTCCTCCTCCTCCACCCCCTCCTCCTCTTCCTCATCCTCAGAGGGACTCACTCAGGGCCCTTGGCCTAGGCAAGCCAGGGCTGCTGCTCTGGCTTCTGCAGCTTCTATCCAGTGGGGGGTGTATGAATCTGTTCCTGTCTGTCCCTGATTCCTGGGACCTTCCATGCCTCCAGCTGCCCCCACTCTCTAGTCCTGACCCCTCCTCAAGGATGCCCCCTTTCCCCTTACCCTCTGTCCCCCAGCTCCCAACTAACATCTACTGTGTTCCTCCCTGCGCTACTTTACTGCCACCCTGCTTCTGCCCTTCAGCCCTGAGGGCCCAGTGCCAGCCCAGCTGCCATCTCACCATCCAGCAGGGGGACCTGCCCTAACCCCCTGCCACCACACCCACACACACAGCCCTGCACACACTCCTGGGCTCCTCTGCCTGCAGCCTGCCTCTCAAACAGTCTCCTTCTGCCCCCTAGCCCCCTTACAGCCTCTGCCACGGACCCCCACAGACACCTGGGCATGAGCAGTGCAGACATGCAAACAGCTCCCCTCGCCCCCACTCCAGTTGCTCCAAGGTTGTCAAGAGTCTTTTTTTCATGCTGTAGAGGAGGGAGTTGAGACAGTCCAATCTCCTGGGGAGCAAGAACTGCAAACAGTCCATCTACAATGTAACATTTGGGTCTCAGGCCGCCCAATCCTTAGTGCGCTGTGCAGACCTTTGACTGGCAAAAACACCCCATCTGAGCGTGAGATCTGGCTGGGCTAGTGGCTCTTTCTGTGGACTAAGAGACAGACAGACAGAGTTTTCAGGTTCAAAACCTATACTTCCCAGAAGATGGTCATTCACATCGGTAAAAAAAAAAAAAAAAAAAAAAAAAAAAAAGCCTTTTTATTTTTTTTTCCCCTGCCTGGGTAACCTGTCTCCTGCCTGTTTCAAAGTGAAAAAAGGGAAAAATCTTTTTTGGAGGGAAAAGGACCAAAATGCAGGCAGGTGGACTCCGTGGAAGGTGGATGGGGAGTTGCTCCTGCCCTGGCACTAGAGCCCCAGCTGCTGTTCCAGGTGCTCTCTGATAACAGAGATCTCCGTGTGTCGTGTCATGACACTGTCTCCAGGACTGAGCCTCAGGATAATGAGGATTCAAAACAAGGCACGTGATACTGCCTTCAAAAGTAAATCCAGGGAGGTTTGGCGGTATGTCAGAGGGTTAAGGGCTTGTGGCGCTCACGAATAGAGGGGACAGGTGGAAGGATTTGGGGTCTGGCCCCCAGACCGCCACCTGCAGGGGAGTCGCTTTACAGGGGGTGAAGCAGGTCTTTAGGAGCTCTATCTTTCTCTCCCACCCTGTATTTCCTCTGCTCTCTCCTTTTGTGTCTGTCAGATGCAAGGTCAGTAACAACAACAACAACAACAAAAACAATAACCACCACAGTGACCAAGCAACAAGGACAGCGAAAGGGGAACAAATGGAGTGCAGGAGCTGTGGATTATTCGTGGCGTAGGCACTCAGCTGTGGCAATAACCCCTTGAGGCAATCAATCCATACATGAAGATGTAATACAGGTAACAGAGACGTATATGTCCCTGTGTGTTTCCACTGAGTTAATGTAAATGCACTTTTATTGACTTCTTCATTTATTTATTACCTTGCCACGAGAATTTCTTTTCATTGCTAAAAAAAAGTGTCCCATCAAGGGTACCAAGTGGTGCCACACCCAGGTAAGCACTCATGTTACAATGCAGGAAGACTGGGCTTCAACACCCTGGTTCCCACCTGCCAGGGGAAATCTTTACAAATGGTGCGGAAGTGCTGCAGTTGTCTCTCTCTGTGTCTCAAACTCTCTCTACGTCCCTTCCCTCTCAATTCCTGTCTATTTATTCCAGTGAATAATCAAGAAAATAGAAAGTAAAAAAAGAAAAAGGAAAAGGAAATATTCCACGACTTCAAATGGGCTACTCAGGACAATGCTTTCCTTGTTAAGATCCTCACAGCATTCCATATGCAGAAAGGCAAAGACGCCATGTATTTTTTAACCCAGTTTTTATATTTATTTATTTATTTAGGTGCTTATTCATTTTTGTTATTGATGAATTAATGTTTTACATTTGACATTGACTAGGGATCTGACACCAGCGGACTCCAGTACCCCTATATGGTACTCTGCCTCTACAAAACCTATCCATTGAACTGTCCATCCATCCATCCATCCACCCATACATCTATCCATCCATTCATCCATCCATCCATCCATCCATCCATCCACCAGTCAACCAAGCTAAGTACAAAAGGAGATCTCTCCTTGAATGGTGAGGAGAAACAACGATGCATAGGTAGGTTGAAAAGGCCCAGTTTGGCTGAATAGGGCAGAGGGGCTGAACCAGGGAATGTGTTGGGGCGTGTGGGTTTGGGTGGGTTGAGCCGGAGACCCTGTGAGCTGGGTCACATTAGGGGCAGGTAGGGGGTGGAAGGGGTTGCGAACAGCTGTCACTGGAGAACCATCACAAGTGCTGGAGCTGGTGAGCAGGGCACCTGGAAGAGAGGACAGACAAAGGAGAGAAGCAAAGTGCGGTGGAGAGGAGAGGGGAGAGGATGGTGAGGACAGGAGAGGACAGGAGAGGACAGGATTGGAGGGGACCTGAGAAACCTACCTGGACAAAGGCAGCATACAGACATCCAGGAAGGCAGGCAGGCATGCAGGCAGCTCTGGCCTGGGCTCCCTGGATCCCGGGCGCACCTCCACCTGTCTTCTCTTGGCTGCCAGCCCTGAGGTCCCTCGTCGGTCAGCACTGTCTTCCCATCCTTCCATCCGTCTGGCCAGGGCCCAGGCGTCTGGGCGCTGTTGCCTGACCTAGTGGCAGGGCAGTTGGGCTGCCCAGTGCCAGTGTGGCCAGCACAGATTGCCAGGGGCTAGGACATCACAGAGGGCTCCTGTGGTTGCTAGGCCACGGGGACCCCGCCCATCCAGTTGACCAGCAGCCATGACCCCCACGCTGAACTTGACCTGAGGGGTGGTGGCCAGCCACCAGAGCCAGAGCCCCAGGCCAAAGCAGGTGCTGGTCGGCCGGGCCAAGGTGCTATGGGCAGATTGGTGTGTGTCTGGGCATGGGGCTGGCATCTGACAGTCCAGGGCGGGGGACCAAGTTCCGCCAGGCCCCTTTCCCACCATGTGCACTGACACACAGTCTTGCTGACTGACTGACAGTCCCCGCCCCAGAGATACCCACACCAAGTCCCTGGGTGCCCTGAGCTGCCCCTGAGGGTTGGTGGGTGCCTGCCTTGACACATGCCTCCGTTAAGGAGGCCTCTATTAATCCCGTTGCCTACTGACAGCTGCCCTCCTGCCCCTCCTCCTCCTCCTCCGCCTCCTCCTCCTCCTCTTCTTCCTCCTCCTCTTCCTACTCTTCCTCCACCTCTTCCTCCTCCTCCTCCTCCACCCCCTCCTCCTCTTCCTCATCCTCAGAGGGACTCACTCAGGGCCCTTGGCCTAGGCAAGCCAGGGCTGCTGCTCTGGCTTCTGCAGCTTCTATCCAGTGGGGGGTGTAGGAATCTGTTCCTGTCAGTCCCTGATTCCTGGGACCTTCCATGCCTCCAGCTGCCCCCACTCTCTAGTCCTGACCCCTCCTCAAGGATGCCCCCTTTCCCCTTACCCTCTGTCCCCCAGCTCCCAACTAACATCTACTGTGTTCCTCCCTGCGCTACTTTACTGCCACCCTGCTTCTGCCCTTCAGCCCTGAGGGCCCAGTGCCAGCCCAGCTGCCATCTCACCATCCAGCAGGGGGACCTGCCCTAACCCCCTGCCACCACACCCACACACACAGCCCTGCACACACTCCTGGGCTCCTCTGCCTGCAGCCTGCCTCTCAAACAGTCTCCTTCTGCCCCCTAGCCCCCTTACAGCCTCTGCCACGGACCCCCACAGACACCTAGGCATGAGCAGTGCAGACATGCAAACAGCTCCCCTCGCCCCCACTCCAGTTGCTCCAAGGTTGTCAAGAGTCTTTTTTTCATGCTGTAGAGGAGGGAGTTGAGACAGTCCAATCTCCTGGGGAGCAAGAACTGCAAACAGTCCATCTACAATGTAACATTTGGGTCTCAGGCCGCCCAATCCTTAGTGCGCTGTGCAGACCTTTGACTGGCAAAAACACCCCATCTGAGCGTGAGATCTGGCTGGGCTAGTGGCTCTTTCTGTGGACTAAGAGACAGACAGACAGAGTTTTCAGGTTCAAAACCTATACTTCCCAGAAGATGGTCATTCACATCGGTAAAAAAAAAAAAAAAAAAAAAAAAAAAAAAAAAAGCCTTTTTATTTTTTTTTCCCCTGCCTGGGTAACCTGTCTCCTGCCTGTTTCAAAGTGAAAAAAGGGAAAAATCTTTTTTGGAGGGAAAAGGACCAAAATGCAGGCAGGTGGACTCCGTGGAAGGTGGATGGGGAGTTGCTCCTGCCCTGGCACTAGAGCCCCAGCTGCTGTTCCAGGTGCTCTCTGATAACAGAGATCTCCGTGTGTCGTGTCATGACACTGTCTCCAGGACTGAGCCTCAGGATAATGAGGATTCAAAACAAGGCACGTGATACTGCCTTCAAAAGTAAATCCAGGGAGGTTTGGCGGTATGTCAGAGGGTTAAGGGCTTGTGGCGCTCACGAATAGAGGGGACAGGTGGAAGGATTTGGGGTCTGGCCCCCAGACCGCCACCTGCAGGGGAGTCGCTTTACAGGGGGTGAAGCAGGTCTTTAGGAGCTCTATCTTTCTCTCCCACCCTGTATTTCCTCTGCTCTCTCCTTTTGTGTCTGTCAGATGCAAGGTCAGTAACAACAACAACAACAACAAAAACAATAACCACCACAGTGACCAAGCAACAAGGACAGCGAAAGGGGAACAAATGGAGTGCAGGAGCTGTGGATTATTCGTGGCGTAGGCACTCAGCTGTGGCAATAACCCCTTGAGGCAATCAATCCATACATGAAGATGTAATACAGGTAACAGAGACGTATATGTCCCTGTGTGTTTCCACTGAGTTAATGTAAATGCACTTTTATTGACTTCTTCATTTATTTATTACCTTGCCACGAGAATTTCTTTTCATTGCTAAAAAAAAGTGTCCCATCAAGGGTACCAAGTGGTGCCACACCCAGGTAAGCACTCATGTTACAATGCAGGAAGACTGGGCTTCAACACCCTGCTTCCCACCTGCCAGGGGAAATCTTTACAAATGGTGCGGAAGTGCTGCAGTTGTCTCTCTCTGTGTCTCAAACTCTCTCTACGTCCCTTCCCTCTCAATTCCTGTCTATTTATTCCAGTGAATAATCAAGAAAATAGAAAGTAAAAAAAGAAAAAGGAAAAGGAAATATTCCACGACTTCAAATGGGCTACTCAGGACAATGCTTTCCTTGTTAAGATCCTCACAGCATTCCATATGCAGAAAGGCAAAGACGCCATGTATTTTTTAACCCAGTTTTTATATTTATTTATTTATTTAGGTGCTTATTCATTTTTGTTATTGATGAATTAATGTTTTACATTTGACATTGACTAGGGATCTGACACCAGCGGACTCCAGTACCCCTATATGGTACTCTGCCTCTACAAAACCTATCCATTGAACTGTCCATCCATCCATCCATCCACCCATACATCTATCCATCCATTCATCCATCCATCCATCCATCCATCCATCCACCAGTCAACCAAGCTAAGTACAAAAGGAGATCTCTCCTTGAATGGTGAGGAGAAACAACGATGCATAGGTAGGTTGAAAAGGCCCAGTTTGGCTGAATAGGGCAGAGGGGCTGAACCAGGGAATGTGTTGGGGCGTGTGGGTTTGGGTGGGTTGAGCCGGAGACCCTGTGAGCTGGGTCACATTAGGGGCAGGTAGGGGGTGGAAGGGGTTGCGAACAGCTGTCACTGGAGAACCATCACAAGTGCTGGAGCTGGTGAGCAGGGCACCTGGAAGAGAGGACAGACAAAGGAGAGAAGCAAAGTGCGGTGGAGAGGAGAGGGGAGAGGATGGTGAGGACAGGAGAGGACAGGAGAGGACAGGATTGGAGGGGACCTGAGAAACCTACCTGGACAAAGGCAGCATACAGACATCCAGGAAGGCAGGCAGGCATGCAGGCAGCTCTGGCCTGGGCTCCCTGGATCCCGGGCGCACCTCCACCTGTCTTCTCTTGGCTGCCAGCCCTGAGGTCCCTCGTCGGTCAGCACTGTCTTCCCATCCTTCCATCCGTCTGGCCAGGGCCCAGGCGTCTGGGCGCTGTTGCCTGACCTAGTGGCAGGGCAGTTGGGCTGCCCAGTGCCAGTGTGGCCAGCACAGATTGCCAGGGGCTAGGACATCACAGAGGGCTCCTGTGGTTGCTAGGCCACGGGGACCCCGGCCATCCAGTTGACCAGCAGCCATGACCCCCACGCTGAACTTGACCTGAGGGGTGGTGGCCAGCCACCAGAGCCAGAGCCCCAGGCCAAAGCAGGTGCTGGTCGGCCGGGCCAAGGTGCTATGGGCAGATTGGTGTGTGTCTGGGCATGGGGCTGGCATCTGACAGTCCAGGGCGGGGGACCAAGTTCCGCCAGGCCCCTTTCCCACCATGTGCACTGACACACAGTCTTGCTGACTGACTGACAGTCCCCGCCCCAGAGATACCCACACCAAGTCCCTGGGTGCCCTGAGCTGCCCCTGAGGGTTGGTGGGTGCCTGCCTTGACACATGCCTCCGTTAAGGAGGCCTCTATTAATCCCGTTGCCTACTGACAGCTGCCCTCCTGCCCCTCCTCCTCCTCCTCCGCCTCCTCCTCCTCCTCTTCTTCCTCCTCCTCTTCCTACTCTTCCTCCACCTCTTCCTCCTCCTCCTCCTCCACCCCCTCCTCCTCTTCCTCATCCTCAGAGGGACTCACTCAGGGCCCTTGGCCTAGGCAAGCCAGGGCTGCTGCTCTGGCTTCTGCAGCTTCTATCCAGTGGGGGGTGTATGAATCTGTTCCTGTCTGTCCCTGATTCCTGGGACCTTCCATGCCTCCAGCTGCCCCCACTCTCTAGTCCTGACCCCTCCTCAAGGATGCCCCCTTTCCCCTTACCCTCTGTCCCCCAGCTCCCAACTAACATCTACTGTGTTCCTCCCTGCGCTACTTTACTGCCACCCTGCTTCTGCCCTTCAGCCCTGAGGGCCCAGTGCCAGCCCAGCTGCCATCTCACCATCCAGCAGGGGGACCTGCCCTAACCCCCTGCCACCACACCCACACACACAGCCCTGCACACACTCCTGGGCTCCTCTGCCTGCAGCCTGCCTCTCAAACAGTCTCCTTCTGCCCCCTAGCCCCCTTACAGCCTCTGCCACGGACCCCCACAGACACCTGGGCATGAGCAGTGCAGACATGCAAACAGCTCCCCTCGCCCCCACTCCAGTTGCTCCAAGGTTGTCAAGAGTCTTTTTTTCATGCTGTAGAGGAGGGAGTTGAGACAGTCCAATCTCCTGGGGAGCAAGAACTGCAAACAGTCCATCTACAATGTAACATTTGGGTCTCAGGCCGCCCAATCCCTAGTGCGCTGTGCAGACCTTTGACTGGCAAAAACACCCCATCTGAGCGTGAGATCTGGCTGGGCTAGTGGCTCTTTCTGTGGACTAAGAGACAGACAGACAGAGTTTTCAGGTTCAAAACCTATACTTCCCAGAAGATGGTCATTCACATCGGTAAAAAAAAAAAAAAAAAAAAAAAAAAAGCCTTTTTATTTTTTTTTCCCCTGCCTGGGTAACCTGTCTCCTGCCTGTTTCAAAGTGAAAAAAGGGAAAAATCTTTTTTGGAGGGAAAAGGACCAAAATGCAGGCAGGTGGACTCCGTGGAAGGTGGATGGGGAGTTGCTCCTGCCCTGGCACTAGAGCCCCAGCTGCTGTTCCAGGTGCTCTCTGATAACAGAGATCTCCGTGTGTCGTGTCATGACACTGTCTCCAGGACTGAGCCTCAGGATAATGAGGATTCAAAACAAGGCACGTGATACTGCCTTCAAAAGTAAATCCAGGGAGGTTTGGCGGTATGTCAGAGGGTTAAGGGCTTGTGGCGCTCACGAATAGAGGGGACAGGTGGAAGGATTTGGGGTCTGGCCCCCAGACCGCCACCTGCAGGGGAGTCGCTTTACAGGGGGTGAAGCAGGTCTTTAGGAGCTCTATCTTTCTCTCCCACCCTGTATTTCCTCTGCTCTCTCCTTTTGTGTCTGTCAGATGCAAGGTCAGTAACAACAACAACAACAACAACAAAAACAATAACCACCACAGTGACCAAGCAACAAGGACAGCGAAAGGGGAACAAATGGAGTGCAGGAGCTGTGGATTATTCGTGGCGTAGGCACTCAGCTGTGGCAATAACCCCTTGAGGCAATCAATCCATACATGAAGATGTAATACAGGTAACAGAGACGTATATGTCCCTGTGTGTTTCCACTGAGTTAATGTAAATGCACTTTTATTGACTTCTTCATTTATTTATTACCTTGCCACGAGAATTTCTTTTCATTGCTAAAAAAAAGTGTCCCATCAAGGGTACCAAGTGGTGCCACACCCAGGTAAGCACTCATGTTACAATGCAGGAAGACTGGGCTTCAACACCCTGGTTCCCACCTGCCAGGGGAAATCTTTACAAATGGTGCGGAAGTGCTGCAGTTGTCTCTCTCTGTGTCTCAAACTCTCTCTACGTCCCTTCCCTCTCAATTCCTGTCTATTTATTCCAGTGAATAATCAAGAAAATAGAAAGTAAAAAAAGAAAAAGGAAAAGGAAATATTCCACGACTTCAAATGGGCTACTCAGGACAATGCTTTCCTTGTTAAGATCCTCACAGCATTCCATATGCAGAAAGGCAAAGACGCCATGTATTTTTTAACCCAGTTTTTATATTTATTTATTTATTTAGGTGCTTATTCATTTTTGTTATTGATGAATTAATGTTTTACATTTGACATTGACTAGGGATCTGACACCAGCGGACTCCAGTACCCCTATATGGTACTCTGCCTCTACAAAACCTATCCATTGAACTGTCCATCCATCCATCCATCCACCCATACATCTATCCATCCATTCATCCATCCATCCATCCATCCATCCATCCATCCACCAGTCAACCAAGCTAAGTACAAAAGGAGATCTCTCCTTGAATGGTGAGGAGAAACAACGATGCATAGGTAGGTTGAAAAGGCCCAGTTTGGCTGAATAGGGCAGAGGGGCTGAACCAGGGAATGTGTTGGGGCGTGTGGGTTTGGGTGGGTTGAGCCGGAGACCCTGTGAGCTGGGTCACATTAGGGGCAGGTAGGGGGTGGAAGGGGTTGCGAACAGCTGTCACTGGAGAACCATCACAAGTGCTGGAGCTGGTGAGCAGGGCACCTGGAAGAGAGGACAGACAAAGGAGAGAAGCAAAGTGCGGTGGAGAGGAGAGGGGAGAGGATGGTGAGGACAGGAGAGGACAGGAGAGGACAGGATTGGAGGGGACCTGAGAAACCTACCTGGACAAAGGCAGCATACAGACATCCAGGAAGGCAGGCAGGCATGCAGGCAGCTCTGGCCTGGGCTCCCTGGATCCCGGGCGCACCTCCACCTGTCTTCTCTTGGCTGCCAGCCCTGAGGTCCCTCGTCGGTCAGCACTGTCTTCCCATCCTTCCATCCGTCTGGCCAGGGCCCAGGCGTCTGGGCGCTGTTGCCTGACCTAGTGGCAGGGCAGTTGGGCTGCCCAGTGCCAGTGTGGCCAGCACAGATTGCCAGGGGTAGGACATCACAGAGGGCTCCTGTGGTTGCTAGGCCACGGGGACCCCGCCCATCCAGTTGACCAGCAGCCATGACCCCCACGCTGAACTTGACCTGAGGGGTGGTGGCCAGCCACCAGAGCCAGAGCCCCAGGCCAAAGCAGGTGCTGGTCGGCCGGGCCAAGGTGCTATGGGCAGATTGGTGTGTGTCTGGGCATGGGGCTGGCATCTGACAGTCCAGGGCGGGGGACCAAGTTCCGCCAGGCCCCTTTCCCACCATGTGCACTGACACACAGTCTTGCTGACTGACTGACAGTCCCCGCCCCAGAGATACCCACACCAAGTCCCTGGGTGCCCTGAGCTGCCCCTGAGGGTTGGTGGGTGCCTGCCTTGACACATGCCTCCGTTAAGGAGGCCTCTATTAATCCCGTTGCCTACTGACAGCTGCCCTCCTGCCCCTCCTCCTCCTCCTCCGCCTCCTCCTCCTCCTCTTCTTCCTCCTCCTCTTCCTACTCTTCCTCCACCTCTTCCTCCTCCTCCTCCTCCACCCCCTCCTCCTCTTCCTCATCCTCAGAGGGACTCACTCAGGGCCCTTGGCCTAGGCAAGCCAGGGCTGCTGCTCTGGCTTCTGCAGCTTCTATCCAGTGGGGGGTGTAGGAATCTGTTCCTGTCAGTCCCTGATTCCTGGGACCTTCCATGCCTCCAGCTGCCCCCACTCTCTAGTCCTGACCCCTCCTCAAGGATGCCCCCTTTCCCCTTACCCTCTGTCCCCCAGCTCCCAACTAACATCTACTGTGTTCCTCCCTGCGCTACTTTACTGCCACCCTGCTTCTGCCCTTCAGCCCTGAGGGCCCAGTGCCAGCCCAGCTGCCATCTCACCATCCAGCAGGGGGACCTGCCCTAACCCCCTGCCACCACACCCACACACACAGCCCTGCACACACTCCTGGGCTCCTCTGCCTGCAGCCTGCCTCTCAAACAGTCTCCTTCTGCCCCCTAGCCCCCTTACAGCCTCTGCCACGGACCCCCACAGACACCTGGGCATGAGCAGTGCAGACATGCAAACAGCTCCCCTCGCCCCCACTCCAGTTGCTCCAAGGTTGTCAAGAGTCTTTTTTTCATGCTGTAGAGGAGGGAGTTGAGACAGTCCAATCTCCTGGGGAGCAAGAACTGCAAACAGTCCATCTACAATGTAACATTTGGGTCTCAGGCCGCCCAATCCCTAGTGCGCTGTGCAGACCTTTGACTGGCAAAAACACCCCATCTGAGCGTGAGATCTGGCTGGGCTAGTGGCTCTTTCTGTGGACTAAGAGACAGACAGACAGAGTTTTCAGGTTCAAAACCTATACTTCCCAGAAGATGGTCATTCACATCGGTAAAAAAAAAAAAAAAAAAAAAAAAAAAAAAGCCTTTTTATTTTTTTTTCCCCTGCCTGGGTAACCTGTCTCCTGCCTGTTTCAAAGTGAAAAAAGGGAAAAATCTTTTTTGGAGGGAAAAGGACCAAAATGCAGGCAGGTGGACTCCGTGGAAGGTGGATGGGGAGTTGCTCCTGCCCTGGCACTAGAGCCCCAGCTGCTGTTCCAGGTGCTCTCTGATAACAGAGATCTCCGTGTGTCGTGTCATGACACTGTCTCCAGGACTGAGCCTCAGGAT
>NW_026647457.1:0-54226 GCF_950295315.1 Erinaceus europaeus | reverse complement strand
AGATATGGTAGGCAAGGGAGGAGGAGGGAAGAGTACTGAACCTAGAATAGTAGGGATCCCACGAGGTGGAATAGAATGGCCTGCAACCCATAGTAACATTTGCAAGAATCACCTGCTCATGCACTCAGCTTTTTTTTTTTTTTTTTTTTGCCTCCAGGGTTATCGTTGAGGCTCGGTGCCTGCTCTACAAATCCACTGCTCCTGGAGGCCATTTTCCCCATTTTTGTTGCCCTTTTTGTAGTTATTTGTTATTGTTGTTGGATGGGATAGAGAGAAATGGAGAGGTGGGGAAGACAGAGAGGGGGAGAGAAAGATAGACACCTGCAAACCTGCTTCACCACTTGTGAAGTGACCCACTGCAGGTGGGGAGCTGGGGGCTCGAACCGGGATCCTTACACCTGTCCTTGCACTTCACACCATGTATGCTTAACCCGCTGCACTACCGCCCAACTCCCAACTTTCTAATTTCTATCATAAACCTCCTTTATCCTTTACTCCCCAACTCCCCACATACACATTTTATTAGGATTATTTTCCATGTTCTTTGTGAATATCTTCTTGACATTGGTCACTGTCAGTAACTTCGAGAGAGTAATTCTTACTCTATCAGAGGAATTGATGTAGATTTGTGTAGCTAAAAAAAAAACAAGGAAAACAGGCATCTAATCTTGTCCTTGAATAGTTTCCTGGTCTTGCTACATATTGCTTTTTCCTAAATTAAACCCATTTGAGGATTCCAAGGCAAGCAAATTATGCAGATCTTGGCTCCCATGAGCCCTCATTGTTTCCCGAACTTCCAGATCACGGGGATGAAAGGACCCCCCATGTTGTGTCAGTCTTGGAGAAGAAGAAAAGAGGCTATTTTCAGCCTAAATTTAGCTTAATACCTTCGCTTTTTGTTATATAGCATTTGTTTTTATTTTAGTGATGAAAATTGGAAACAGTGCAGGTTTTTATAAAGCAGACGTTTAAAAGGAATAGTAAATGTGCATCATCTTTTTTTTGTTGTTCTTGTTCTTGTTTAAAACAAAGTATGTGAATATCACTGGCATACACTGACAATGAAAAAAGGGGGATCCCCAGTTATAAAGGATCAGTAAGAAAGAAGCACCCAGCAGAGTTAGCTGTTAAGAATGATGGGTAGTGGGGGCCAGTGGTAATGCACTGGGTTAAGTGCACATAAGTGAAAGGATCCACTCAAGGATCCTGGTTTGAGCCCCTGGAACCCCACCTGCAGGGGGTCCGTGAAGCAGGTCTGCAGGTGTCTTTCTCTCCCCCTCTCTGTCTTCCCCTCCTCTCTCAATTTCTCTCTGTCCTGTCCAACAGCAACAGCAACAGCAACAACAACAACAGAAAAAAGATGCAGCTGCCAGGAGCGGAGGATTCGTAGTGCAGACACCGAGCCCCAGAGATAACCCTGGAGGCAAAAAAAAAAAAAAGAGGAAGAAGAATGCTAGGTGGTGATAAGACAGGAACTCAGAGATACAATATCAAACACACACACACACACACACACACACACACACACACACACACACCCTACTTAAAAGTCCTCCAGCATCAGATCCCACTGCCTTTATTTTTCTTATTTGGAGGAGAGCCCTTAAGCCTGGAATTTGGCCCAGGTCCCTACAGGTTACCATAGCTGAAAAGACTTTAGAGATGCAGGTCCTGAGTGTAGGAACCGGTTACCTCTCAGGTTACTGGATAAATAAAGGGCACAGTCCCTACCCTCCAGAAGCTTACTTTTGGGAGAGAATAAAACATTGTCTTGCTGATCAAAGTTCAGAAGACAGCAGAAGTATTATATTGGAACAAGGTGCATTTTTTCCAGCCTGAGTGTTATCACACCCACCTTGAGCCCCCGGCTCCTCACCTGCAGGGGGGATACTTCACAAGTGGCAAAGCAGGTCTGCAGGTGTCTGTCTTTCTCTATCCCTCTATTTCTCCCACCCCTCTCAATCTCTCCTATCTAAAAAAAAGAAAAAGAAAGAAAAGAAAAAAAAAGATGGAAAAATGGCCACCAGGAATGGTGGCTTCATAGTGCTGCCACTGAATCCCAGTGACAACCCCGGAGGCAAGAGGCAGTGTGGGGGTGGGGAGAGAAACCACAGCACTGAAGCTTGGGGGCTGGACTCAAACCTGGGTCACACACATGGCAAAGCAGCCCGCTATTCAAGTGAGTTAACTTGCTGTCCCTCTTTCTTGCTTTCTGAGCAGAGCACTACTTCACTCTGCTGGTTGGCAGTGCAGGGGTCAGACCTGCGACCCGCAAATCCTGTGTTTTCCCCTCTGTACACTCTCCCCTGCTGGCGGCACCACTACAAGACAAACTGAACAGAAATAGCACATCGCCAAGGAGCACCAGCATCTCCCTGCTTTGGCCAGATTGAAGTTTGTGTTTAAAAGAGCCCTTTTCAGGCTGGGGAGACAACATGATGTTTCTGCAGACTTTCGTGCCTGCCAACTCTGAAGTCCCAGATTCAATACCCAGCACCACCATAAATCAGAGCTGAGCAGTGCTCTGGTGTGTGTGTGTGTGTGTGTGTGTGTGTGTGTGTGTGTGTGTACCTATCTCACATTAAAATAAACAAAATATAAATTTAACAAATTAAATAAACAAATAATAAAAGAGACTTTGCTTCTCAGAAAACTAGAATTAGCTGCTGTATCCTCCTCTCAGGCTTTGTCTCCTGAATCCACTTGATAAAAAAGCATTTGGCAAGCATCATCGTGTTTCTGTTATTGCCACAAGAGACCAGGAGCCAGCAGCTAGCTATTCAGAGCCGCACCTTCAGCAAAAGCTTTGTCCTGGTTCTGGGGGTGGTGGTGAGTGAGTTAGGCCCATTGATGTCCAGAGATTAAGTTTTCTCTGTGTCCTTTCACCACCCAAGTGTCAGTGTCCGTTCACTTTGGAACCATCCCGATACTCTCTGCTCCTGTACCCCGCCCCCCA
Organism: Erinaceus europaeus; assembly: GCF_950295315.1. Classification (NCBI taxonomy): domain Eukaryota; kingdom Metazoa; phylum Chordata; class Mammalia; order Eulipotyphla; family Erinaceidae; genus Erinaceus; species Erinaceus europaeus. The sequence goes on along the minus strand of NW_026647457.1, from coordinate 51,270 downwards.
TCTCCCTTGCTTGTCACACTCTGTTTAGACACAAGTTGCAAATCAGAATGCTTCCAGGGGTCAGGCTGGTCACATAAATGGGCATTTCTGCATAGGCAAGCCAAAAGAAGGAGGGCTTTTGGAGCTCCACCCCACACCCCCTTATCCCCCCCCCCCAGAGAAAGCTTGCCTTCTCCTCCCTGATCAGGTATTCAAGTGCAAGATGTTTTAAAAACACTCTTCCAGCCAAACAACACACACCTCCCAGCTGCACAGGCAACTGTGGACTCTGCTTTTAGCCCTTGGTCTGAACTTTTGCAGGAATCTCCCAAGACCTTCCTCCAGGCTATTCTTCCAGCAGGTGGTTCCTGAAGCACAGATTTCCCAGTGCCCCCACCCTGCTGGAACCCTGGGGGCTTTGAACTGCAGGCTAAGTCAGCTCAGTTCCCTCTGCAGTTTAAGTGCCAGCCAGACCCCTCCTCACAGACTGGCTTTGCCGCCTGTCTCTCTGTTCCTTTTGCCCCCACCTGAGAACTAGTCACACTGGTGACTGCATGAGCTCTCTATAACATTCTTGTCCACAGGCTTTTGGAAGTGAGCTTTATTCTGCCTGGAATGAGCCTCCCTGCTGAATTCCAGTTTAAGCCCCCAGGGAGTTAACATCATTCCTAGCTTCTGACCCCAGGCTTCTTTGTATAGTTCTGCTGTCCTCTCTGAATGTCCTACTTGCAATGTTTGCGTCTCTCACTGGACCTCCGAAAAAATAGAAACTAAGTTCTCTCTCTCTCTTTTCTTTTTCTCCTTCTACTACTTCTTCTTCTCCTTCTCCTCCTCCTCCTCCTCCTCCTCCTCCTCCTCCTCCTCCTCCTCCTCCTCCTCCTTCTTCTTCTTCTTCTTCTTCACATCCTTTATTTCAAACACAGAGCAATTTTAACTTAATCCAGCTGGGCCTAAAATGTATTTTCTATAAACAAACATGTCCAGGGTGTTGAACTACAGTACAGTCCTCCTCCTTCTCCTCTTCTTCTTTCTCCTCCTCCAGTAATTTATTTTAATGATAGAGACACAGAGATAAGGAGGGAGGAAGGGAGGGAGGAAGGAAAAGAGATAGAGAAAGAGAGAGAGAGATCTGCTCAGCTCTGGCTTATGGTGCTGGAACTTGACCTTGGGACCTCAGAGCCTCAAACATGAAAGTCTTTTTGCAGAACCATTATGCTGTCTCCATCCCCAGTTCAGTATTATTCAAGTAGAGGTGCCCAGCACAATCACTAGGGGTTCAGAAACTGTGCTAGAACAACTGCCTGTTCACAGAAAAGGGAGTGAAATTGAATGTCTTCTTCATCCCATGCACAAAAATCAACTCAAAGGCAGAGTTCAGACCTGTGAGAACTAACACTATAAAACTTAGAAGAAAACACAGAAGTGAAGCTTTATGACCATGAAATAAACCATGGTTTCTTAGATATGACACCAAAAGTGACAAATGACAAAAGGAAAAAAAATTGTTAAGTCTTTCTGCAAAAGACTTTCATGCCTGATGCTCCAAGGTCTCAGGTTCAGTCCCCAGCACCACTATAAGCCAGAGCTGAGCAGTGCTCTGGTCTCTCTTTGTATCTCTCTCCCTCTCTCTCATTAAAATAAAATAAATAAAAATATTTTAAAAATCGGTAGCTCATCACCAAAAACATTGGATCTCATCATTATCGTAAACATTGTTGATGCCTGGGACATAATGATATGTGTACATAACTTACAACAGGAGAAAAAGACGGACTGATCTTGTTCCAGGGCTGATGTCTAAGAATCCACTTGAGTGCTCTGTGTTGTTTTCATTGTTGTCACTGGGACTTCACTGCTCCAGGCTGACTTTTTCAGGTAGAGAAAGACAGAGAGACAGAAGGAGAGGGAGAGGGAAAGAGAGAAAGGCACCATAGCACCTGAGTTTCCCCCAGTGCAGTGGGGGACCAGGCTCGAACCCGGGTCATGCTCATGGCAAAGCAGTTGCACCGTCCAGGTGAGCTATCTCCCCGGCACTGAAAAGACCATTTAAGTAAGGCTATTTATCTTAATGTTTTTCCTTGCTGCCAGGGTTTTTCTGGGGCTTCATTGCCTGTATGATTTTGCCCCTCCAGGCAGACTACTGTGTGTGTGTGTGTGTGTGTGTGTGTGTGTGTGTGTCAGACAGGGAGTGAAAGAAAGGGGGAGAGAAAGAAGAAATAGAGAGATCAGGGCACTGCTTGACCAAGTGTGAAACTTCTTTGTGGGCTGTTCCCACGTGGTGGCCAGGGACTTGAACCCAGCTCCTCATGCATTGTAAAAGTGTCCGCTCGACCAGGCAAGTCATCTCCTGGGCCCTAACGTGAGTATTGTTAGTAGAACCCTTCCTAATAATAGTCATCCTGGAAATGAAGTGGCATTTGGCAAGATACACAGTGTATTCTTGCTAAATTTGTGGTTGTGAGAGTAGATAAATCATACTCATCTCTTTTACCCTTCCCAGAAGAATTTCCTGCTGGAGAGGGTGTGTGTGGAGTGTTTGAAGTGACAGTGGAGCACAAAACAGTCCCGTCCTGTCCTTCACAGCAATAGCATTTTGAAATTCCCTGAGGCTGTCTGCCCAGATCAGTTTCTGGTTTTGCACCACCTAGAAAAAAAGAATGTAGTTTTCTCTCTGATCTTCACAGATTCACCGTGTTTTATTTAATATTTTATTATCTTATTGTTTGGAGTAGAGGCAGAGAGAAATGGAAACGTAACAGGATATAGGGAGGGAGAAAGAGAGAGACATGCCTGTAGCGCTGTCTCACTGCTCATGAAACTTCCCCCTGCAGGTATGGACTGGGGGCTTGAACCCAGGTCCCTGCACATAATAGCATGTGCCCTTACCACCTGCCCCCCATCATGTCTGACTTAAAGAAATGATTCATATTTTGAAAGGCCAGGCATGGGACGGGGGTGGGACACCAGATTAAGCACACGTAGCTGGAAGCATAAGGACTCAAGTAAGCCCCCCTCCCCACCTGCAGGGGGCCACCTCACAAGTGGTGAAGCAGGTCTACAGGTGTGTCTATCCTTCTCTCTCCCTCTCTGTCTCCCCCTCCTCTCTCAATTTCTCTCTGTGTCCTATCCAATAAAAAAATAAAATAAAAAAGAAAGGCAGGCAGTGGTGCACATGGTTAAGCGCTCACATTACAATGTGCAAGGACACAGGGTTCAAGCCCCTGGTCCCCACTTGCAGGGGGAAAGCCTCACAAGTGGTGAAGCAGGGCTGCAGGTGCCTCTCTGTATCTTTCCCTCTATAACTCCCCCTCTCCTCTCAATTTCTCTCTGTTTCTATCCAATAATAAACAATTAAAGATATGAAAACAGAAATTGTTTTGTTTTACAGTGACACTTTTTTTCCCTTTTCAATTTTTTTGTTATTGGATAGAGACAGAAATTGAGAGAGGAGGGGGAGATAGAGAGGAAAAGAGACAGAGAGACACCTGCAGACCTGCTTCACCGCCTGTGAAGTGACTCCTCTGCAGGTAGGGAGCCGGGAGCTTGAACTGGGATCCTTATGCTGGTCCTTGCGCTTTGCGCCACATGCGCTTAACCCGCTGCACTACCGCCTGACTCCCTCAGCTTTGTTTTATCATGGTGCTGGGGATTGAACCTGAGACTTTGGAGCCTCAGGCTTGAAAAGCTTTTTAGGTTAACCATTATGCTATCTCCCCACCACAAACATGATTTTTATAACTGATGAAATCGCCCCAGGATGTAAGATGAAAAAGAGACAAGAAGGAAAAAGGGGCAATCACACGGCAGACTCAACAGGACAGGCTTCGGAACCTGGGCTTCAGTTTACCTCTTCCACTTCCCTGTCCATGTCACTTCCAGAGGGCCTGAGGGAAACGGTTGCTTTTCTTTTTTATTTTGTTTTATTTACTTATTTGTTCTGCAGACAGACAGAAATTGAGAGGAAATGGGAAGATAGAGTGGGAGAAAGAGAAACACTTGCAGCCCTGTTTTATTGCTCATGAAGCTTCCCTCACCCTACCTCCCACAAGTGAGGACCAAGAGCTTGAACCTGGGTCCTGTCCTGATGCACTGTGACTACACTCTACCAGATATAACATGCTCTGGCCCCAGGACACCCTGGACCAAGGACAGGAGCTGGGACTCAGTCTCTCTGGGGCTACCTTTATTCCTGAGACAGGAAGGGCCATTCCCTTTGCCTGGCATTTCTGGCTTGTTTGGGTCTAAGAGCCCACACCTACTTCTTTCTTTTTGATCCCATATTTCTTAAAATTCTTCTTGTTTGCCTTTGGATTTTGTTTGTTTGTTTGTTTCTTTCTTTCTTTGTTTTTACCAGAGCACTGCTCAACTCTGGCTTATAGTGGTGCCTTGAACCCAGGACTTCGAAGCCTCAGGCATGAATCTCTTTGCATAACCATTATGCTATCTTCCTCCACCTTTTATTTTATTGTTTTTTAACTTCTTTTGATTGCATTCCTCAAAGGTAGCTTGCTCAACATGGAAATTCTCTGCAACAGAGTAACACATCCCTAGCCTCTCCATTCACAGATAACGTCAGTGCTCTGATTCTTCCTGTTTTGTCCCCAGACCTGGGTTTAAATGTTTTTTATGCATTTGTAGTTAAAACTCACATTAGAGCTGGGTGGTGGCTCACCTGTAGAGCATACTTGTTACCACACACTAGGACCTGGGTTCAAGCCACCGGTCCTCACCCACAGAGGGCAGTTTCACAACTGGTGAAGCAGTGATACAGGTGTCTCTCTATTTCTCTTTCTGTCTCTTAGCTTCCATCAAAAAGGGAGAGGAATAGAAAAAAAAAAAAAAAAAGGCCACCAGGAATGGTGGAGCCAGCAGACACCAAGACCCAGCAATAACCCTACTTAATAATTCACAATCAATCGCTGGTGATTAGCCATCCAACAAAAATGGCTTCTGCAATTGTAAACTGTGCTCACCTGACTACCCACCATAGCAGTTCAGCAGCCACGGGGGGCTGGCAGTAGCGCAGCGGGTTAAGCACACATCACTCAAAGCACAAGGACTGGCTTAAGGATCCCGGTTTGAGCCCCCAGCTCCCCACCTGTGGCGGGTGGCGCTTCGCAAGCGGTGAAGCAGGTCTGCAGGTGTCTATCTTTTTCTCCCCCTTTCTGTTTTCCCCTCCTTCTCTCTGTCCTATCCAACAACAAGGGCAACAAAAGGGGAAAAAAATAGCCTCCAGGAGCAGTGGACTCATAGTGCAGGCATTGAGCCCCAACACCCTGGAGGCAAAAGAAAAAATACATATTTAATTAAAAAAAAAAGTTCAGTAGCCTCATTGCTGTAAATAGGGCTTGACTTGCTGGAGGGACTCAGTATATAACCAGTGTGTTAACATTTTCACGTGCAGCTGTTTGTGTCTGTAAGATCCTTTTTTTATAAAAAGGAAACACTGACAAAACGATAGGAGAAGAGGGGTACAACTTCACACAATTCCCACCACCAGAACTCCGTATCCCCCTCCCCTCCCTTGACAGCTTTCCTATTCTTTATCCCTCTGGGAGTATGGACCCAGGGTCATTGTGGAAGGTGGAAGGTCTGGCTTCTGTAATTGCTTCCCCACTGAACATGGGCGTTGACAGTTCTATCCTTACTCCCAGCCTGCTTCTCTCTTTCCCTAGTGGGGCGGGGTTCTGGGGAATTGGAGCTCTAGGACACATTGGTGGGGTTGTCTGTCCAGGGAAGTCTGGTTGGCATCCTGCTAGCATCTGGAACCTGGTGGCTGAAAAGAGAGTTAACATATAAAGCCAAACATGTTTTTAACTAATCATGAACCTAAAGGCTGGAGTAGTGCAGATGAAGAGTTGGGGGGGGGGGGCGTTCCTCCATTTTGTAGATAGCTACTAGGCATATTTTAGTTATATTCCAAAGGGTTTGTGGCTATACTAGTTTTTTGTTTGTTTTTTGGTTTTTGGTTTTTTCCCCCCCTGAGCCTGAAATCTGATATGCAGGTGGATCCTAGTTATTGTCTGGGGAGATGATGTCATGGCTGGAAAAGGGATAGAAAGCTGCATCAGGGAAGAGAGTAGCTCCCAAATATGGGAAAGAGGTATAAATATTGTTGACTGTAAACCCCATCGATTTGATATGGTCTGGGGCCCATATTCAGCTTAGGAGCCTATGTGACCTCTGCATCCCTGTAGATCCGAGCTCACACTCTGTGGTCCACCCTCACCCTCAGTCCAGGGTTTTTACTTTGGTGCCTTACTCCAGCCTGTAAGACTCTAACAGCAACCTCATTCATTCAAAAGATTGGCAACTTCGTAGTGTAATAAGATATACTCATCTTACATCTTTTGTTGTAGCAGAAGCTGACTTCAAGACACTGGTTGTTTCAGTCCCCAAAGGCAGGAATGGATCTTGACCTTGAAAAAAAGAACTCCAGGACTGGCTAAATAGCTTGGTTAGTGCACTGCTTTGCTGCGTGACCCAGGTTCGAGCCCAGCCCCCGTGGGAATGGAGAAAGCTTCAGTACTGTTGTCTCCTACAGTCTCTCTCTCTCTCTCTCTCTCTCTCTCTCTCTCTCTTTTTTACTTCTGATATCTAATCTTAAAAGAAAAAAAGGGTGGGGGTATCCATAAACTAGGGCAAAATATATACCTGAAATCAAAAGTATACAATAGTCTGCAGTGAGTCAGTATAAAGTTCCTAATGAAATAGTATCTAACTAGACTTAGATACCCTCCTCACCTACTTCCTATTACAGTTCTCTCACTCACTCCAAAGCTAACCTTAGCAAAGCAAGGACTGCAAAGGTGAATAAGGGCAAGAGACTGGCATACCTTAGTGTTGACTTTTTAGTCACTATCAGGCCACCCCATCAGCTGGGGCCCTATTCAGGGAGTCGTGAGATTCTCAAACAGACATGATGGGCCTAGACCTCACATAAACCCCTCTCTCCATTGTTACCAGTCATCTGTATCAGGAACAACAAAAAAGACCCCTTTGTGGGCCCCCCATAGGACCTTGCCCTCAACTTGGATCAACAACGGTAGAAAATGTTCTATCCTCTGAAAGGAGGATGGACAACATGCTCTATGCTACACCTGAGGAAGATGGGTTGATAATGGGGCAGCTTGGAATGTTCCTACTCATGACCACAGAATGTGAGCTTGGACCTACAGGGATGCAGAGGTCACATAGGCTCCTAAGCTGAATATGAGCCCCAGACCAAATCAAATTGATGGGGTTTACAGTCAACAATATTTATACCCCTTTCCCATATTAGGAAGCTACTCTCTTCCCTGATGCAGCTTTCTATCCCTTTTCCAGCCATGACATCACCTCCCAAACAATAATTAGGATTCACCTGCATATTAGATTTAAGGCTCGGGGAAAAAATGCAAAAAACTAGTATAGCCACAGGCCCTTCGGAATATAACTAAAATTTGCCTACTATCTATCTACAAAATGGAGGGCCCCCCCCAACAATTCATCTGCACTATTCCAGCCTTTAGGTCCATGATTGTTCAACAATTTGTTTGGCTTTGTATGTTAACTATCTTTTCAGCCACCAGGTTCCAGATGCTAGCATGATGCCAACCAAACTTCCCTGGACAGACAACCCCATCAATGTGTCCTGGAGCTCTGATTCCCCAGAGCCCCACCCCACTAGGGAAAGAGAGAGGCAGGCTGGGAGTATGGATCGACCAGGAAACTCCCATGTTTAGCGGGGAAGCAATTCCAGAAGCCAGACCTTCCACCTTCTGCATCCCACAATGACCTTGGGTCCATACTCCCAGAGGGATAAAGAATAGGAAAGCTATCAGGGGAGGGGATGGGATACGGAGATCTGGTGATGGGAATTGTGTGGAGTTGTACATCTCTTATCCTATCTTATCCTATGGTTTTGTTAATGTCTCCTCTTTTTTTTTTTTGCCTCCAGTGTTATTGCTGGGGTTCAGTGCCTGTACCATGAATCCACTGCTCCTGGCGGCCATTTCTTCCCCCCCCCCCGTTAGCCTTGTTGTGGTTATTGTTATTGTTGTTGTTTGTTATTTGTTGTTGGATAGGACAGAGAGAAATGGAGAGAGGAGGGGAAGACAGAGAGGGGGAGAGAAAAACAGACACCTGCAGACCACCTGTGAAGCGACTCCCCTGCAGCTGGGGAGCCGGAGGCTTGAACCGGGATCCTTAATCTGGTTCTTCCGCTCTGTGCCACGTGCGCTTAACCTACTGCACTACTGCCCGACCCCCTAATGTCTCCTTTTTAAAATAAATAAATAAATGAATAAATAAATAAATAAATAAATAAAATGAAATAATAAAAAGAAAAAAGGGGAGGATGAGTGCACAAGTTACCATGCACAAGAACCAGGGTTCAAGCCCCCACTCCACCCTGCAAGAGGACGAGAGGTCTGCTATCTTCTCTTCCTCTCTCAATTTCTATCTTTCTTATCAAATAAAAAGGAAGAAAGGGAGGGATGGAGGGAGAGAGGTAAGAAGGAAGGGGAAAATAAAGAAAAGAGACAGGGTAGATAGCATGATGGCTATGCAGAGACTCATGCCAGAGTTTCCTAGTTTCAGTCCCTTGCATCATCATAAGCCAGAGTTGAATTGTGCTCTAATAAAAACAAAACAAAACAAAACAAATAGTAAGAGTAGGGTAGGGCTAGTGAGGGGAGGAGAGGAGTTGAATGACTGCAGTACTCAGCTTTTCATCACCTATGCCTGCCCTTTCTGCATTTATCTTGTATTCTTCTCAATGGAGAAATCTGCCTCCTCTGTTGGGTGTGTGGGCGGAGGAGGAGACATTATCAAGGACCAAGAGTAATTCCCTGTGATTTAAGAGGCAGGAGAGTTGCGGGATGTGTTAGTGGAAAGTCCATGCTGGAAATCACTTGTGCTGTAGAAGTTAAAAATATTGGGAGTTGGGTGGTAGCACAGCGGGTTAAGCGCACATGGGGCAAAGTGCAAGGAGCAGCATAAGGATCCCAGTTCGAGCCCCTGGCTCCCTACCTGCAGGGGAGTTGCTTCACAGGTGGTGAAGCAGGTCTGCAGGTGTCTATCTTTCTCTCCCCCTCTCTGTCTTTCCGTACTCTTTCCATTTCTCTCTGTCCTATCTAACAATGATGACATCAATAACAACAACAATAATAACTACAACAACAATAAAAAACAAGGGAAAATAAATATTAAAATTAAAAAAAGAAGTTAAAAATATTTATATACTCAACTGCATTCACTGATATAACAGCTTTCATCTGAATGTACATACCTAGAATGATCGGTGCAGTTTAATATGACACAAATATTTTCTTGCTGTATCTTCAAGACTTTATTGTTAAACTTTCAAACATACACACACACACACACACACACACACACACACACACACACACACTTTTTTCTTTTTTTACACGAGAGCATTGCACAGCTCTGGCATATGGTAGTACAAGGGATTAAACCTGGGACTTCGGAGTCTCAGGCATGAAATCATAAAAGTACTTTTGCATAAACATTATGCTATCTTCTCTACTCTACATTTTTTAAATGATTTATTTATTTATTAGTGGGGGTGAGAGGAGAAAAAGCCAGAGATAAAACTCTATTTTTATAATTCCAGAACCTAATACCCATTAGCAATTCCTCTCCCATGAATCTTGTAGCCACCAGCCTTTGTCTCTATGAATTTACCTGTTTGAAACATTTTCACATAAATGACATCATGTCATACCATATGTGGGCTTTGCGTTAGGCCCTTTTCACTCAACATTATGTTTTTAAAAAAATATTTATTTATTTATTCCCTTTGATTGCCCTTGTTGTTTTATTGTTGTAGTTATTATTGTTGTTGTCGTCATTGTTGGATAGGACAGAGAGAAATGGAGAGAGGAGGGGAAGACAGAGAGGGGGAGAGAAAGATAGACACCTGCAGACCTGCTTCACCGCCTGTGAAGCGACTCCCCTGCAGGTGGGGAGCCGGGGGCTGGAACTGGGATCCTTATACCAGTCCTTGCGGTTAGCACCACCTGCACTTAACCCGCTGCGCTACCCCCTGACTCCCAACATGATGTTTTCAAGGTTACTTCATCTTTTAATATCTGTCAGACCTTCTTATGGTTGAATGCTATTCTACTGTCTTAATAAACCACATTTTACTCATCATTTGATGGACACTTAGATTGTTGCTAATCTCTGGCTTTTACAAAATTGTGCTGATAGAAATATGTAAAAGTTTTTTTGTAAGGGGGGCCGGAAATAGTTCACCTAGTAGGTCACACTTTACCTTGTGCAGGGACTTAGGTTCAAGGCCCCCAGCCACCACATGGGAGAGTCTGCAGAGGGAAGCTTCACGAGTGGTGGAGGGGTGCTATGGTGTCTCTCCTTTCACTCTCAATCTCACGGTCTCACCCTTTCTTATCTGAATACATACATATATGTATGTATACATATACATATACATATACATATACATATACATATACATATACATATACATATACATATACATATACATATACATATACATATACATATACATATACATATACATATACATGTTGGGAGCAATGGAATCATGCAGACTCAGAGCCCCAATGATAACCCTGGTGGTAAAAAAAATAAAAAATAAAAAAATAAATCAAAAAAGTTTTTGTAGAGATATGTTGGTGTGTAATTGCTGGTACCTATATTTAACATTTTGAGGAACTGCCAAAGTATCCTCCAAAGCAGGTGAACTTTTTTACATTTCCACCAGTGATGTATGAGAAAAGAGTGGGGGGGGCAGAGGGAGAAAGAGTGTGGGTTTTTTTTTTTTTTTTAACATAAGAGACAAAAAGGGAGAGAGAGAGAGAGTGAAAGACAAAGCTTGAAATGCGCTGGGGCCAGGCTTGAACCTGGGTCTGAAACATACAAAACAGTGCACTATCCAAGTGTTTTGCTGGCCCAAGAAATGAGAGTTGTGATTCGTCTACATTCTTCCCACTCTGACTTTTGTTGGTCTTTCTTGCTTGTAGCTAGCCTAGTGGGTGTGAAGCTGCATCTCCTCATGACTTTGATTTGCATTTCTTTCCATGATGAGTAATAGTGGTAAACATCATTTTGTGTGCTATTGGCAGTTTATATTCCTTCTCTGGAGAAATGACTCTTCGAATCCTTTCCTTTTGTTTCAGGGTAGTTTCAATGAGACTTTTTAAATTATTGTATATATTTTTTATTTTTTAAAATATTTATTTTCCCTTTTGTTGTCCTTGTTTTTTATTGTTGTTATAGTCGTTGTTGTTATTGATGTCATCATTTTTAGATAGGGCAGAGAGAAATTGAGAGAGGAGGAGAGAAAGACAGACACCTGCAGACCTGCTTCACTGCCTATGAAGCGACTCCCCTGCAGGTGGGGAACCAGGGGCTCGAACCGGGATCCTTGCGCCGGTCCTTGTGCTTTGTGCCACGTGTGCTTAACCCGCTGCGCTACTGCCTGACTCCCGAGATGAGACTTTCTTATCTGCTTTTTTTTTTTTTTTTTTAACATTTGGTCTTAATGTCTTTTGTCCATTTTCTCCTACCCTTTTCACTCTGCATTGTTTTATTAAATTGAGGATAGGGAGTCAGGCGGTAGTGCAGTGGGTTAAGCGCAGGTGGCTTAAAGTGCAAGGATCAGCATAAGGATCCCGGTTCGAGCCCCCGGCTCCCCACCTGCAGGGGAGTTGCTTCACAGGCAGTGAAGCAGGTCTGCAGCTGTCTGTCTTTCCTTCCTCCCTCTCTGTCTTTCCCTCCTTTCTCCATTTCTCTCTGTCCTATCCAACAATGACATCAACAATAACTACAACAATAAAAACAACAAGGGCAACAAAAGAGAATAAATAAATAAATATAATTTTTTTTTAATTGAGGATAGAGTAATCCTTTTTTTGTGTGTGTCTTTCTTTTTTCTTCTTCTTTTCTTGTATCACTGGAAGGTGATCCCAGAGCATGATGCCTATGACAAACCCTGAACTACTGCCCTCCTGCCCAGCACAATTTTTTGTTTTTAATTATTGTCACTTCTCCATGTGTTAGAAGCTGAGTAAAAGCACCATGACAGTAGTTTTCCTTATACATGATTGATGGATCTTATTGGTTGTAGAGTGCAGACACAATGCTATACATTGTTGCTCCCTGGATGTTTGTGTCTCTGTCCTGTGAAAAGCCACTCTGTCATCTCATCCTCATATCCACAGTAGAATGTGTGTAAGCCATTCTCAATAAAGGATGTTCAGCTCAGAATATTTGGGTTTTTATATAAAGACATTGCTTTCATTATCCTGAAAACAAGTGCATTTAATGACTTTACCAAATTACATTTTATAGGACGTTGAGTGAACTTGTTTGAAAGTTTTTTTTTTAAGGTTCTTTAATCTACTTGTATTTATTTTAGTTTTTGGTAATGTTGATAAGTAACCACAGGGCATGAGTTCCTCCTATTCAATTTTTATGCATGGCCTTTGTGTTACATATGAAGTTTAAATAAAAAAAAAACAATCATTTTAAAGTGCACTTTTCTCTTGAGCTGACTTTTATATATTTTTACTTAAGATTATTGTGGTTTCACAGGCAATTATAAGAGTAGGTATAAAGAAATAGCTACTACACTTTGTTCAGTTTTCCCAGTGGTGACATATCACAGAAGTAGCATATAATGTCACACAGTATTGACATTGATGAGACCCTCTGATCTTATTCAGAGATCTTCAGGTGTGTGTGTGTTTCTGTATCATGCTGTCACTTATCTTGATTCATGTAATCCATCTAAGAGTGGAGATTTTGAACATTTCCATTTTATTGGATAGGACAGCGAGAAATTGAGAAAGGAGAGGGAGAAAAATGTACATCCACAGACCCGCTTCACCAATTGTGAAGCTTCCCCCCTGCAGGTGGGGAGCAGGAGCTCAAAACTTGGATCCTAGCATGGTTCCTTGTGCTTCGTACTTTGTGTGCTTAACCAGGTGTGCCACTGCCCAACCCTCCTGTTGCCTTTTTATGACCTCTTTGGCCAGCCTTCTTCCTCTCCCTGGCACATCCCTAACCACCGATAACTAATCTCCCCTCTGCTTCTAAAATTTCATTCCAAAGGGGTGTGTATAATAGAAGGGGGAGGGTCAGGCAGTGGTGCATCTGGTAAAGGGCATATACATTACCACGCACAGAGACCCCTGTTGAAGTCCTGGTTCCCACCTGCAGGGGGAAGCTTCATGAGTGGTGGAGCAGAGTGCTGCAGGTGCTGCAGGTGTCTCCTTTTCTCTCATTAATTCACTGTCTCTAAGAAAAAGAAAACGAAGGAGCCGGGCAGTAGCGCACACATAATACGAAGCACAAGGACCAGCTCAACAATCCCGGTTCAAGCCTGGGTCGCTTCACAAACGTTGAAGCAGGCCTTCAGATGTCTCTCTGTCTCTCTCCCTCTCTATCTCCCTCTCCCCCTCTCAATTTCTCTCTGTTCTATCCAATAAAAAATGGAAAGAAAAAAAAAAAAAGGTTTCCAGGAGCAATGGATTCCCACACTTGAGTCCCAGAGATAACCCTGGGGGCAAAGAAAAGAAAAAAGAAACAAAGACCACTGGGAACAATGGAGTTCTCACGCAGGCACCAAGGTCCAACAATAACCCTGGTGTGGGGGGGCGGGAAGGTGCATGCGCGTGCGTGCGTGCGTGCGTGCGTGCGTGCGTGCGTGTGTGTGTGTGTGTCTCCCAGAGCACTGCTCAGCTCTGACTTATGCTGTTGAGGGGAATTAAACTTCAGGCATGAGAATCTTTGCATGACCATTATGCCATTTTCCCCACTCTCATTGTATTCTTAATGTGCTTTTTATAGACTGAAAAGCAGAGGTAAACACACACACACACACACACTCACACTCACACACACACACACACACACTCACACACACCAAAGCAAAAAAGCTTCCTTCTATGTGGTGGAGGCTGGCCTTGAATTTGGGTCATACACATGGCAAAGCAACACACTATCCAAGTGAGTTATTTTACCAGCTCTGCACCTCTGTGTTCATAGCAGCATCATTCACAATCACCAAGACAAAAATCATAGATACATTATGACTCTACTAATAGAAAATTCAAAGGCAGACTAAAATGGTGTTAGGAGTCTGAATGATAGTTGTTTCAGGGGAATAGGCAGGGTGGGGAATCAAGAATCAAGAAGGGACCGAAGAACTAGGCTTCTGAAGACTGGAGCTCTCTGTTCATGAGCAGTGTGGCCGCTACATGAATTTTTATGGTGATTCATTAAGCTGAGAATAAAAACGTCATCAAACAGATAATGTTAGGGTTATTTTGAGATACTGAAAACTTGAGCTAGCTATTACTATCTATTTAGACCGCTTTTATAGTAGTCATACAAAGAAGGAGGGTAGGAATAAATTTAAAAATAGAATTTTCTAAACAGGCTGGGTGGTAGTGCACCCGATTGAATGCACATGTTGTCATGTGCAAGGACTTGGGTTCAAGACCCCAGTCCCCACCTGCAAGGGGGTAGCTTCATAAGCAGTTAGGCAGTGCTGCAGGTCTCATCCTCTCTCGTCCACCTTCCCTCCCTATCTACCCTATTCCTCTCAATTCTCTCTGTCCTACCAAATAAATGATTAATCCTAAAAAAAAGAAAGAAATTTCTAATATAGATAATGTAGAAACTTAAGACTTACCTGGGGAGTCGGGCGGTAGCACAGTGGGTTAAGTGCAGGTGGCGCAAAGCGCAAGGACCAGCATAAGGATCCCGGTTCGAGCCCCGGGTTCCCCACCTGCAGGGGAGTCACTTCACAAGTGGTGAAGCAGGTCTGCAGGTGTCTGTCTTTCTCTCCCGTTCTCTGTCTTCCCCTCCTTTCTTCATTTCTCTCTGTCCTATCCAACAACAACGATATCAATAACTACAACAATAATAACTACAACAAGGGCAACAAAAGGGAAAATAAATAAATAAATAAATAAATATAAAAAAAGACTTACCTGTTTTTTCTAATTTGAGAGAGAGAGAGAACCCAAAGCACTAGTCAGCTCTGGCTTAAGGAGGTGCCAGAGATTGAACCTGGGACCTTTGGGCCTGAGGCATGAATATCTGACCCACAACTGCTGTGTTAACCTCCCTAGTCCTGTACAAACTATTATAACTAACCGATTAAATTCAGTAGTTTCCCTGTTTTTAACCACCAGAGCTTTAATTAGCTATGGTTTGTAGTGGTACAGGGGGACTGAACCTAGGATTTTGAAGCCTCAGGCATGAGAGTCTATTTGCATAACCATTATGCTATCTTCTCCCTGTTCAACAGATCCCTTACATGCTGACAGCTGGTGGTGCTTTTTATTAATATATAATTTTTCACATAAACATAAATATATGATTTATGGAATATATGATTTCTATGTGATTTACTAAATGTGGTGACATATAGTAATGGTGAAAAGACATCTAAGTGATAATTGTAACAGTTCTGAAACATAATCCTATAAATAAGTAAAATAAAAAAAAAAGAAGCCAGAATAAAACTTAAACCACATGAAATACCTTAGACTTAGAGTCTTGAATGCATTTTATTTAATTTATTTATTTTTCTTTTTTTGCCTCCAGGGTTATTGTTGGGGCTCAGTGCCTGCACCGTGAATCCACTGCCCTGGAGACCATTTTTTCCCCTTTTGTTGCCCTTGTTGTTTTATTATTGTTGTGGTTATTATTGTTGTTGTTGCTGCTGTAGTTGGATAGGACAGAGAGAAATGGAAAGAGGAGGGGAAGACAGAGAGGGGAAGAGAAAGATAGACACCTGCAGATCTCCTTCACCGCCTGTGAAGGGACTCCCTTGCAGGTAGGGAGCAGGGGGCTCAAACTGGGATCCTTAAGCCAGTCCTTGCACTTTGCACCACATGTGCTTAACCCACTGCGCTACCGCCCAACTCCCTCTTGAATGCATTTTGTGGAACAACTCATAGAGGTTTGACCACTGGATAAATTACAGTTTTCTTCATGACATTCTCAAAAAGCCCTTTTCCCTTTCTTACACCTGCCTCATTCCAGCATGTTCTATATTCATATATTTTCTTGTTTTAAGAATCCTACTTTATCATACAGAACCAACTATAGAGTCTGATACTTTTTTAAAAGAATTTTTCCCTTTTGTTGCCCTTGTTGTCTTTTTATTGTTGTAGTTATTATTGTTGTTGTTATTGATGTCATCGTTGTTAGATAGGATGGAGAGAAATAGAGAGAGGAGGAGAAGACAGAGAGGGGGAGAGAAAGACAAACACCTGCAGACCTGCTTCACCGCATGTGAAGCGACTCCCCTGCAGGTGGGGAGCTGGGGGCTCGAAACAGGATCCTTATATCCTTATACCGGTCCTTGCGCTTTGCACCACGTGTGCTTAACCTACTGCACTACCACCTGACTCCCGAGTCTGATACTTTTTAAAAAACACACAATCTTTGATGTCTCTCCGTTCAGGAGGTAGAATGAAACTGTCTCTCTCGAGTGTGGCCTGAGCTTAGAAACTCCTATACTTCTAAGTCAAAGGATAAAGCCAAAGTGATGGTGTCCACTGTGCCTCAGTGATCATGGCTTCTCTCTCTCGGTCACTCCCACAGATCCAATTTAGGTTGACATGCCTTAGCTTCCTAACACATGATGAGGCGAGGATCAGAAATATATATATATATTTGTCTCCAGTTTATCACGGGGGTTCGGTGCCTGCACTATGAATTCACTGCTCCTGGAGGCTATTTTTTTCCCTTTTGTTGCCCTTGTTGTTTATCATTGCTGCTGTTATTGTTGTTGTTGCCACTATTGCTGTCATTGTTGTTGGATAGGACAAAGAGAAATGGAGAAAGGAGGGGAAGACAGAGAGGGAGAGAGGAAGATAGACACCTGCAGACCTGCTTCATCACTTCTGAGGCACCCCCCCTGCAGGTGGGGAGCCAGGGTTTCAAACCGGGATCCTTACATCAGTTCCATGTGCTTGTGCCATGTGCGTTTAATGCACTGTGTTACTACCCGGGGCCCCGAGGATCTGATTTTTTTTTTCCCCTCTGCTTCTCATTTCTCCCTTGCATTCGGGTTTGCCCACTCTATTTCATTCCCTTAGAATCTGCATGTCAGGGAGTCCGCGGTAGCGCAGTGGGTTGGGCGCAGGTGGCGCAAAGCACAAGGACCGGCTGAAGGATCCCCGTTTGAGCCCCCGGCTCCCCACCTGTAGGGGAATTGCTTCACAAGCGGTGAAGCAGGTCTGCAGGTGTCTATCTTTCTCTCCTCCTCTTTGTCTTCCCCTCCTCTCTCCATTTCTCTCTGTCCTATCCAACAACAACGACATCAATCATAACTACAACAATAAAACAACGAGGGCAACAAAAGGGAATAAATAATAAAATAAAAAATATTAAAAAAAAAAAAAGAATCTGCATGTCAGATCAGCAAATGAGTTAGTCAAATTCTGATGGGCCAGAACCTTATAGAGGTGACGTGCCTTGTTATAACCTCATAGAAGAGCAGGGAAGGGCTCATGATGCTGGACCTGTAGGCCACGTTAAATATTGGAGGCTTGGGGCAGGGCAGTGGCATACCCGGTTAAGCACACATAGTACTATGTGCAAGAACAAGGACCCAGATCCAAGTCCCTGTTCCCCATCTGAAGTGGGGACGCTTCACGAGTGATGAAGCAGGTCTGGAGGTATCTCTCTCTCTCCTTCTCTATCTCCCCATCTCCCTCTCAATTTCTCTCTGTCCTATCAAATAAAATTTTTTTAAAAAAGAAAAAAAATGACCACTGAGAATGATGTATCCATAATGTCAGCACCAAGCCCCAGTCTGCATAACTCTGGAGAAACAAAAAGATTAGAGGCTTAAGGGACCGGCGCATGGTGCCACATCATACATCAGGACCTGACTTCAGGAGGGAAGCTTCACAAACAGTGGATCAGTGCTGCAGATATTTTTGTCTTTCTCCCCCCTCCCCTTCATCTCCCCTTCCTCTCTATTTTTTTCCTGTCTCTATCAAAAAAAGAGAAAGAGAGGGAAGGAAAAGAAAGATGAGAGAGGAAAAAAGAAAAAGAATAAAAGTGGATTTGTTGTGTAAGCACTGAGCTCCAGTCATAATCTTGGTAGCAATAATGATGGTGGAAAAGGACCTGAGTTAAAGGGCCAGGCAGTGGTGCTCCTGGTTAAGTGCTTACATTACAGTGCATGAGGACCCAGGTTCAAGCCCCTGGTCCCCACCTGCAGAGGGAAAGCTTCACAAGTGGTGAAGTAAGGCTGCAGGTGTCTCCCTTTGTCTTTCTCCCTATCTCCCCATCCCCTCTCAATTTCTCCCTGTTTTTATCCAATAATAAATAAATAGAAATATTTTTTTAAAAAAAGGAAGGAGGAGGAGGAGACAGAGAAGAGGGAGGAAGAGGAAGAAAAGGAGGCGGGTGTGGGGTGATGAGGGCTGGGAGTTAGCTCAACCCTGTAGAGAGCATATTTCTCACCCAGTGCAAGGACCTGCTTCGAGGCCCTACCCACCACGTGGGAGCAGTGGGGAAGCTTCCCCAAGCAGTGCAGTGGTGCTCTGCCCTTCTCTCTGTCTCTCTCTCCTTTGCTATTGCTCTCTCCTTGTCTCTCATTCTCTTCCTAAAAAAACTGAAAAGTGTCTGCTGGGAGCAGCAGGGTTGTGCAGGCATAGAACTGGTAACCTTGGTGGCAGAAGAAAAAAAAAAGGAGGAGAAAGAGGCATATAGATATGAATTAAGATGCTGAAATTTGGGTGTGGGAGCGAGTGCTGTGACTTTCCAAAGGAGGCAGTATGGAGTGATGGAAAGCCCAGTACATGTCCTTGGCTGCATGTAACTCAGAAGGAATGGAGACTAGAGGCTCTGGGCAGTGGCAAACCCTCTTATGCACACATATTACTAAGTGCAAGGGCCTGAGTTCGAACCCCCAATGCCTGAGTGGTGAAGCAGATCTGCAGGTGTTTATCTTTCTCTCTCCCTCTCTATCTCCCTATCCCCTCTCAATTTCTCTCTGTCCTATTTAATAATAAAAAAGAAATTAAGAATAAAATGGGCATCAGGAACATGTAGTGCTGGCATCAAGTCCCAGCGATAACCCTGGTGCCAAATTAAAAAATTAATTAAGTAAGTAATAATAAATAGGAGAAAGCTGAGTGGTCCAGGAGGTGGTGCAGTGGCTAAGGCACTAGACTCTCAAGCATGAGGTCTTGAGTTCAATCCCCAGCAGCACATGTGCCAGAGTGATGTCTGGTTCTTTCTCTCTCTCCTTTCTCATTAATAAATAAATAAGATCTTAAAAAAAAAAAAAGAAGCTGCCTGCCAACCCCCCCCCAACCCCCCGTCAAGAGAGCACTGAGAAGGACTCTGTGAGCCAGTGTTCTATGTCGTCTTATGAAACAATCTGAGATTATTAGCATTTTCTTTGTTGCACCTTCATATTTTAAGTGTAGTGTTTCTTCTTGTTCTTTTCTTTGTGGCCTGCTAGATCACTGGACTGTAAGCAGGAGGTCCCAAATTCAATTCCTGGCATTGCTAGATTGATGATCTAATTATCTCTCTCTTTCTAATAATAAATAAAATAATCTTCTAAAAGATTTTTTTTTATCAGAGCACTATTCAGCTCTGGTTTAAGGTGGTAGTGGGGATTGAACCTGGGACTTTGGAGCCTCAGGTGAAAGTCTTTTTGCATAACCGTTATGCTCTTTCTCACCCCAAACATTCCATTTAAAAAAAATATTTTATTCATTTACTTATGAAGAATGAAAAGCAATAAGCAGAGAGGGAGGGAGGGAGGGAGAGAGAGAGAAAGAGAGAGAGAGAGAGAGAACCCAATATCACTCTGGTACCTGTACTGCCAGGGATTAAACTTGAGACCACATGCTTGAAATTGAGAGTCCAGTACTTTATCCACCTCCTGGACCTTAAAAGGTTTTTAAGGGAGTCAGGCAGTAGCGCAATGAGTTAAGTGCAGGTGGCACAAAGCACAAGGACTGGCATAAAGATCCCGGTTTGAGCCCCCGGCTCCCCGCCTGCAGGGGAGTCGCTTCACAAGCAGTGAAGCAGGTCTGCCGATACCTATCTTTCTCTCCCCCTCTCTATCTTCTCCTCCTCTCTCCATTTCTCTCTGTCCTATCTAACAATGATGAGATCAACAACAACAACAACAACAATAATAATAATAACTACAACAACAATGAAAAACAATAAGGGCAACAAAAGGGAAAGTAAATTAATTTTTAAAATTATCTTTAAAAAAGGTTTTTAAAATGGTAGTAATAATCTGTTTCACTTGCTCCACATTTCTTCTTGTGGCCTGCCAAGATTGTAATCTCTTTATAAATCTACTATAATTTCAAGAGCTTTCTCTGCTCCCTTTACTTTCCCTGGAGCTTCCATTCTTCTGGAATTCCTGGGAAGAGCACTTGGAATTAATTTGAGAATCTGTCTTTGAATGCATTCCACATTCTGTTTAGAGTTTAAAGACGATGGAAGGGAGGAGGGAGACACATCCTGACCAAAGTTGTCTTTTTGCCTTTGCATGGTTTCTTTTTTGTACTGTGATTTAATAGTAGTTTACAAATTATAATTTTTCTTATATTTTTCTTCTTCCCTCTTTCTCTCTTCTTCCTTCTGCCTCACGCCCCTTCATCTCCCAGTCTTCACTACCCCAGGCTGATTTTTCCCCTCATTTAGAACAAGACTGAGAGAGACAGAGGAAGTGAGGGAAAAGCACCACAGCACCAAAACTTCCTCCAGTGTGGTGGGGACCAGGTTCGAATCTGGGTCACAACCATGGGAAAGCAGCCAGTACCCAATGAGCTATTCTACTGACTTGTGTGCTTTTATCTTCAGTGAGATTTCAGAGCAGAGATAAATGTGTAGACTCCCACGTTGAATTGTAAAACCTTATTAACTGCTTTGACCTGCTCTGGGGGAGGGTTTTGGTCATGGTGTTCATTTTTTAGTCAATTCTCTGATCTCATCTTACTATCCTAGCAACAGCATTGGACACACTTCACCGATAATTAGTCCCTTTTCCTTATCTCCATTTAGTTTCTAAGACACCATGTCTTGTCTCACTAGTCACTCACTGGAAATTCTTAGATGCTTTTGCTATTTCTCCTTGTTTGCCAATAGGGTTATCCCTGGGGCCTCTTGCCTACAGATTCCACCGCTCCCAGCAGATTTATTTATTTATTTCTCTCTTTCTTTTTTCAGATAGAGGGTAAAAGACAGAGGGAGAGAGAGAGAGAGAAGACACCACAGCTCTGCTTCACTGCTTGTGAAGCTTCCCCTTTCAGTGGTTCTTCCACGTACTGACTGAGGATTTAACCTGGGTCTTTATGAATAGTCAAGTGTGCACTCTGCCGGGTGAGCTATCTCTGACCCCATCTCCTTGACCTCTTAAACCTTAACAGACCCAAATCTTGGTCTTGGATCTCTTTTCTGTCCCAACACCCACTCCTGTGTGAACTGACCCACCCCATCTGTGACTTCAGAACCTGAAAGTAGCACCTCAAATTGCTGACTGTCACCTCCTCTGCCCTGGGCTGCTTCCCTGCAGGACAGATTCTTATCTCCAGCTGCTTCTTCCCTGTAAGTGTCTCAGCTGGGTCTCTGTCAGCACACTCGTCTCCCCGCACATCCTACTGGCTCTGCCTGCAGAGGGAGCCTCCCACTGATGCCCTGAACATGGATGCCATGACTTCACCTCTCAGAGCTGCTTCTGGAGTGACTTCCTTGCATCAGCACTCATTCTTGCCTTATTTTCTGCACAGTGGCAAATGCCTCCCCTGTTACCTTCCGACTCCCGCAGTGGCTCCCCACCTCACACAGGCAGGACCCTGTGAGGCCCCCTCATACCCTGGGTCTGTCTCAGCCTACTGGCATCTATACTTCTGCTGGGATGTCCCGAGTCCTGGCTCGTCTCCAAGGTCTGAAGTTCTGTTTGGAGTTCATTCCCCACAGGTGCCCAAGGCTCGCTTACTGAGCTCAGTTACCTCCTCCTTCTCCTCACCCTTCTCTTTCTTCTCTTTTGTTACATTGGTCATCCCTGGGGCTCGGTGCCTGCATGACTCCACCATTTCCAGCCACCATTTTTTATTTCCTCTAGATAGTGGGTGGGAGGGGGGAGAGACACCATAGCACCACTCCACCACTCTTGAAGCTTCCCTGTGCAGACTCTCCAATGTGGTGGCTGGGGGCTGGAACCCAGGGTCTTGCACAAGGGAGTATGTGTGACCTACTGGGTGAACTGTCTACTGATTCTCCTTATAAAAACTCCTTCCTGAAGTTTCTCCCTTGAGTGGTCTGGGGCTTGAACCTGGGTCATCGAGCATGATCACACGTGCGCTGTACTGGGTGAGCCACCTGCCAGCCCTCAGACGTCACCTTATAAAGGCTTTCCCAGTGCTCCACCTTGAACTGGTTGCCTGCTTTCTACATCATGCCCGGTCCTTCCTCTTCACTTGTTTCTTCTCCCCAGCACTTGTGCTTACTAGCTAACAGTTTGCATGTTCCTCTTACATGCTTTCCTTGCCTCCTGTCTTTCTCCACTGCAATGGAAGTTGTATGGTGGAAGGACTTGGCCTTGGCTCTGAACTGCTGCATGCCCAGTATATAGAACACAGGCAGATACTCAGCACTTGACATTGATCTAAAATGTTCCTTTAGTCCTCATCAAAATGGTTGCTGAACTCTGTTAACTTTACATCATTATAAAAATTAAAAGCCTGGATATATTTCACCTGGTAAAGGGTATGCCTTGCTGTTTGTGAGGTCCTAGGCTCAAGGCTAAGCTACCACATGATAGCACCAGAGGAGTTCCATGGAGGGGTGAGCATTGTTGAGCTGTTTATCCCGCTTTCCACCCACCTTCTCTCTCTTGTCTTTTGTTTTTTTATTATTATATTTATTTATTTATTGGATAGAGACAGCCAGATATTGAGAGGGAAGGGGGTGGTAAAGAGGGAAAGAGACAGAGAGACACCTGTAACACTGCTTCACCACTCACAAAGCTTTCCCCCTGCAAGTAGGGAGTGGGGACTTGAACCCAGGTCCTTGTGCATTGTAACATGTGCACTCAACCAGGTGCACCACTGCCTAGCCCCCTCCCCTCCAACCTTTTCTAAAATAAATAATGAGAGAAAATCAGGCCTGAGGAGGCCACTAACAACAGTGCCATCTATCCATGAGGCTCTGGGTTCATTTCCTGATACTGCATAAAAATAAGTAAATAAATAACAATATCAGCTAATAACAAGTGGCAAGTCAAGATGCAAAAGGAATCAGTGGAAAATGAGCAAAAACAATAAATATATGGGGCCAGATGGGTCACCCAGTGAAGTACACACTTTACCATGTGCAAGGACCCAGGTTCAAGCCACCACTCCTCACCTACAGGAGTGATGTTTCATAAGCAGTGAAGCAGGTCTGCAAGTGTCTTATCTTTCTCCCTCTCTATCTCGCTCTCCCCTCTTAATTTCTCTGTCCTATCAAAACAAACAAATAAAAATGAGCTTATGTTTATTAGATGCTTATGTACTTTTTAAAACATGAACTCATTTATTCCTCGTAAAATAATAAAAAGCACTGGTTATCTCCATTTTTGTTGATAAGGAAACTGAAATTTAGAATGGCTAATGAAGTTGTCTGTCCACCTCTGGGCAGCATGTAGGCGGTGGCCATAATGCATTGCGTCTTGGTTTATCTGAAACCACAAACTCACCCAGCATTTAGGAAGTGACATTTTTATTTTTACACATGCAAAAGAACTGTATGTTTTAGAAAAATTAAGGGCTGGAGATACCTCGTGGAGCTCTGGGTATGACCCCCAGTGCTCCATGACTTAAAGTGCTCTGGTCTCTCAGTGGATGGATGGATGGATGGATGGATGGATGGATGGATGGATGGATGGATGGATGGATTTATGGATGGATGGATGGATGGATGGATGGATTTATGGATGGATAAGATAGATGGGAGGGGCTGAGTGGTGTCGTACCCAGTTAAGCACACATAATACAAAGCGCAAGGGCAGGCACAAGGATCTAGGTTCGAGCCCCTGGCTTCCCACCTGTGGAGGGGGGAAGAGATACTTCACAAATGATGAAGCAGGTCTGCAGGTGTCTATCTTTCTCTCTCCATCCTCTCTCAATTTTTCTCTGTCCTATTCAGTAAAACAGAAAAAATGGCCTCCAAGAGCAGTGGATTCATGGTGCCAGCTCAGAGCCCCATGATAACCCTGGAGGCAAAAAGAAAAAAAAAGATGGGTCGTGGATGGATGATTGGATCAATGGATGGATGATAGATGGACAAATACTAGAAATAGATGACAAGAATGTAGGTGGTGGTGCTCCCAGTTAAGTGCACATGTTGTAACGCTCAAGGATCCAGGTTCAAGCCCCTGGTCCCATCCTGTAGGTGGAAAGCTTCAGGGTAGTGAAGCAGTGTTACAGATCTCTCTTCCTCTCTCCGTCCCCTTTTCCCTCTCTATTTTTCTCTGTCTCTATTCAATATATGCTGTGCAGATGTCCCCCCCAACCAACATGGGACCTAACCTGTCTATCCCCCAGATAAGTAAACTTGGCTACCTATCCACTATGGGCTGCCTTTCTACTTATGAAGAGGATTCCCAAAGCCTCTACTCTTTCGTCATGAGACAGTTTCTCTGTCTCTGGAACATTTTGCTCTGGGTCACACTTTGGTTCCCTGACCGGGAACTTTGGTTCCTTATGACTGTGATCGTAGAGCTTGGGAGATGCATGAAGATTTCTCCTTGGACTTTCTGGACTTCCTCTCACATGTTTCCCGCAGAGAAGGACTACTCTAACTTGAAAATCATTCTCCAGTACCCTGGCAGTCCCCAAGAATGGAGACACGTGGTTAGTTCTACTCTCCTGATTCGATTCTTTCTTCGATGGGAAGACGTTTTTAAAAATGGGTGCCTGCAGCAATTCTGCAGGAACAGTCAAAACCATCCTAGCTGCAATTTTGATGCGCTTTTTGGACTAGGACGCCCTCTGGGGACTCATGATGCTACATGGTGAGATCTGGATAATCTGGTACAAGGTGAAAGAAGCAAAAACTGCCTACCGCTTTTCTGTCGATTCCCCCCTCGTTGTTCTCTCTGAATATCTTAAGTTTGCTGTCTGCTTTCAGTTGTGTTTTGTAAGAGAGTGATTTGAATGACTGGATTTTTGTATGACATTGACTTAAAAAAAAATTGCTGGACGCAGCCATGATTTCTAGAGACATCCAGAAACAGTCCAAAAAATTGTTGTTTTTTTTTTCTCTTTTGATTTTTTACTTCTTGGAAACGTTTAGTCCTGAAAACTGTATGAGTATGGGCGAGGTAGATAAAGCAATGGTTATGTTAATGATTCTCATGCCTGAGGCTTCTAACCATGGTTCTTCTGTTTATCTTTCCGCATTTTGTTGAGTTTAAACTGTTTAAACAACCTTAAAATCATACTAGAAAGGACTTCCAATTATAATGGAGTTATCAATTATAGTAAACTTCTTTTTTTTTTAAGGAACCTTCTTTTTTTTCTTTAAAGATTTTATTTATTTATTAGAAAGATAGGAGGAGAGAGAGAAAGAACCAAACATCACTCTGGTACATGTGCTGCCGGGGATTGAACTCAGGACCTCATGCTTGAGAGTCCGATGCTTTATCTACCAGACCACCTCCTGGAACACAATTATAGTAAACTTCTAATCTGCTACAAGTTTTGCTTCACAAGTAAGTGAATTATAGCGGTCAAGTCTTCACATGAAAAAGCATCTGTTCAAATGAGATCCCCGGAAATCCATTTGGACCCCTGTTCTCTGACATTGCCCACAAGATGGCATGACTACAATGCACCCCCCCGAAACCAATGATGTGACCTGGCATGACCTGAAGAAACTGATTCACAGACTCCAAAGATGATTCTCTACAGAAAAGCGAATTACAGTGGTTGACCTTCCCCATCGAGGCAGATGTGCAGCGTTTCATCCCCTGGCATTTCTCCCATGGTCATCTGCTTTGGACTGACACTTCTATCAGACTTACTGGTACACCTCTTGGACACTATACACAAATTTACAGCAGCTTCCCTTTATGCTGCTGGGTTTCTCAAAGACTGATTGCAGCAGTCCGTGGACTTTGCAGCCAGCAGCCTTGGGACTCTATAGGCCCTGGCCCCTCACCTGCAGGCCCTGTCCCCAGAGTCAGGAACCCCCCTCCTTACTAGGTCATGCCCACAGATGCAGGAAACACCCTTTGAGGCATGAAACGCCCCCAGAGGCAAGAGATGCCCACAGAGGTAGGAAACGCCCTTTGAGGCAATAGATGCCCCCAGAGGCAAGAAATGCCCTTTTGCCTGCTAGGCCTTTCCCTTTGAGTCAGGAAACGCCCCCCTCAGGCCTCCCCTTGGCATCACACTAGTTCTTGCTGCTCTCTTACTTGTTCCTCCATGTCTTCTGCCAGTTCTTTTGAAAATGCCTGTATGATATAGGTTTCTGTTCACCCCACACTCCTCATACTATGGCCATTAGTTAAAAAGAAAGGGGGAAATGTTGGTATGCTTCTAAATTCTCCTATAAGACCTTCTGTTTTGATCATCACATTAGGTTCACTTGTATTACTTATGATGTGGTCTATTTACATAATCACTGTTTTACCTGGGTCCCACCCTGCCTGCATGGTATTGATTTAATCCCCACTGGTTAGATGGAAGCTTTCTATGTTCCTTTTGTGCTCTTTTTTTGCTCTGCCCCGTCTCCTAGTCATTTCCTTTCACTTGCCACTTCCGGTGAAGAGATGCATAAAAGGCGATGTATCTGATTAATAAACAAGATACTGCTTCCCAGCTCAGCCATGAGTGCCTAGTCATCTGTCTCCCATCCATGAAGCTAGACCGGCAAATGGCGGCCTGAACAGGGACTGGCAAATATATAATAAATAAATAAAATAAAATCATTTAAAAAAAGAAATAGATGATGGGTGAATGGATGAATGTATGGACATTAGAGAGAAATGACAGATATATATATATGATAAAGATAGATGATAGATAGGAAAGATAAAGAAACAAAAGAGAGAAAGGAAGGGAGGGAGGAAGGAAGAGAGGGAGGGAAGAAGGGGTGTTTGGAGTCTTTATTTAGAAGTTTGGTGATGTTTTTATGACCAGAAACATTCTGTAGGGCTTTTCTCTTTCTAATTTAGCCCAGCCTGGTAAATCACCATCAATCAGCCCACGAGCACAATTGGTTGAATTCTACACTGTATCACATCTAGGCGTGGAGTCCAAGAACCTGTTGATGAAGCTAAGTGAGGGCTTTCTGGAGATTGTAGTTTTGATGCTGATTGTTTTTTATTTCACTTTGCCAACAGTTTATAATCTTTTAGAATTAGTAAGGAACAACAGGGTCAACAGTCTCACCCTAGTTTTTTTTTTTTTCAGCTACTTTAAACAAACCTTATTATGCATTTATTAACACAAGATAGGGAGACAGAGAACCAAAGCATCACTCTGGTGCATGAGATGCCAGGGATAGAACTCAGTACCTCACACTTCCCAAGTACAGCCCCCTACTCACTGTAACAACTCATGGGCCCTTGACCTTTTTCATACCTTGAAGATTTACTGGCTGCCCAGTTGGGAGACAAGTCAGGACTTCCCATCCAGTGCACGACAAAACATCACTAAATCAGACTAATTGAGCAGTGAGAAAGTTGGCATTAGTCAAAAAGTATAACGATAGCATATAAAGAAGCATAGCCTGTTCATATTTTGCCTGTACTGTAACTCCAATTATATGGTCACTAAGTGTTGTAAAGTATAGGGGCTGAAGGGCGGGCCTCCCTTTAATGAATAGCTTAGAGTCACTTGTAATCAACAGGTCCTTGGTGCACAAGTGTCAATTACTTTCTGTGGGTTGTTTCTTTTTTTCTTTTTTCCTGAAATACTCCTCCCTCCTCCTGCATTTCTGTTGTCAGCTCTTTGGGCTAGCCTGTCTCAACTGTAGCCTGGGCAAGACTCCGGGAAGTTGGGGTGCAGCACCCTGACCTGTGCATTGAATGCCCAGCCTTTCTGGCTAAGAGGACAGGGAAGCCTTCCACTGTGGGTTCTTTTGGCCTGTTTTAATAGAGACAAATAGGCAGAGAGAGAGAGACACTATATCTTCCTTCAGTGTGATGAAGGCCAGATTTGAACCTGGGTCTTTCATATGGCAAAGCACACTACCCAAGTGAGCTATTTTGCCAGTCTAGTTGTTGTTATTGTTGTTGTTCCTCTTCCACTTCTTCTCCTCCTCCTTCTCCTTCTCCTCCTTCTCTTACTCTTTCTTCTCCCCTCCCCACCCCATCCTCCTCTTAATTGCCACCAGGGTTATGGCTAGAGTTTGGTGCTGCACAACAAATCTACCACTCCTAGTGGCCATTTTTTCCCTTTCTTTCATTTTATAGGACAAGAGAATTGGGGAGGGGGTTAGAAAGCGAGCGAGCGAGAGAGAGAGAGAGACCTGCATCCTGCT
The DNA here is from genome assembly GCF_950295315.1 of Erinaceus europaeus. Lineage (NCBI taxonomy): Eukaryota > Metazoa > Chordata > Mammalia > Eulipotyphla > Erinaceidae > Erinaceus > Erinaceus europaeus. The sequence goes on along the minus strand of NW_026647457.1, from coordinate 22,761 downwards.
GTACCACTAGTGAAACTCCCCACTTCAGGTGGGGACCTGGGGCTTGAACCCAGGTCCTTGTGCATAGTAACATGAGCATTCAACAGTCAGCACCCAGCCCCCCTTTTTCTTCTTCTTCTTTTTTGACCAGAGCACTGCACTGCTGTGACTATTGGTGGTGCTGGGGATTGAACCTAGGATCTTTTGCATGTGAGTCCTGTATACAATTATGGCACTATCTCTCTGGCCTTTCTGGGATTTTTTTTCTTAAAGATTTATTATGTTTTTATTTTGTATGACACACACACACACACACACACACACACACACACACACACACACATATATATATATATATAGAGAGATATGCCTGATACCTCTCAGGTACAAGTGACACTTGGGATTGAACTGGGAACCTCAATTTATATGCAAGTCCTGTACTCTACCAGCTGAGTTGTTTTCCCAGCCACCCCTCTGTGAGTTCTTCATACTGCATGCACATGATGAAGCATCAGTGTCACCTTTGTAGGAGTGCAGCCCTCTCATGAGTGTCATATGAAACTGACTTCTGGGGGTTCTTTCTCTCAGGCTCCTGGTTTTCGGGCTAGGATGTTTCTCCTTCCATGCTCCCTCCTAGAGGCACCGTGCCCTGTAGTGATTCAAGTGACATCTCTGCTTCTGCTGTCCCCCCTCACTCTCTGATGCTTAGCTTTTGTCTCCTTCAGAATCTTAGAAGACAGAGACTTCCTTTCTATTCTTTTCTTTAGATCTTGTTAGTATGCTTCTAATTCTGCTTCTAAAACCCCTTCTGTTTCATTGGTTTAATCCCCCCTGCTTAACACTGTATTCTATTTACATAAACCACTGTTAACTAAGCATCACCCTGCCTCCAGGGCATTGGTTTAATCCCCACTGGTTCACAATGTCTTTTTGCTCCACCCCCTCTCCTTGTCACACCCTGATTTTCACCAATCTCTTTTCGTTCCACCCTCTCTACATCACATCCTGTTTACACCCTACTTGGCAAGTATATATATATGGACAGGATTGTGATTATAGTTAGTTTAGATAGGATGGCCTAGATTGTGCTGCGTTCCACATGAATAAAGAGATGCTGCATACAGCTCAGCTATGAGTCTCTGGTTTTCTGTCTCCTGCCCACGAAGCTAGCCCAGCAAGATCTTTTTAAAAATGTATTTTCATGAGTCAGAGAGTGAGTGAAAGACCTGAGCACAGCTCAGATCTGGCTGATGGTGGTGCCAAGGATTGAACCTGGGACCTCTAAAGGAATGTCAGACATGAAAGTCTTTTGCGGAACCACTGTGTTATCTCCCCAGCCCGTGTGAGTGAGTGAGTGTGTGTGTGTGTGTGTGTGTGTGTGTGTGTGTGTGTGTGTGTGTGTGAACCGAACAGGAAGCACTGAATGGGATGGTGGAGAGAATGTTGTGTATTTCCCCATGGGCCCTGCTGGGTGACTCTCCTCTGTAACATCAACTTGTAAATAGCTGGTGAAGCTTGGAAGCAAGCACGTTGTATCCTTCCTGCTCAGGGGTTCGTCCCTCCAATTTCCTGCCAGCGAGGAAACTACAGACAGTTTTGATATCCAAACTATGGATGCAGTGAGTATGAGGCTGAAAAGTAAGTGGGGTTTGGGTGGGGTGGGGTGCAGTAAGCTCATTTATCTGCTTTATCTCTGAAGCATCTCTTTTGGGCCTCCAGAATGAAGCAGAGTCAAAAGAATGCCCAGCCTTTCCTAAGAATATTCTAGAAGGGCTCTGCTGATGGTGCAGCTCTGATGCTGAAAAATCCACTGTCCCAGGAAATACAATCAGCTATGGTTTGTGGGGAATACAAAACCCAGACAGCCACCAAAGGCAGCACCAGTCTCATGCCAAATGAGCACCAAGAACTGCACAGGTGACCTGCCTCCTGTGCTCACTGTCCCTGTCCCCACCCCAGCTTGCACAGCCTGTCTGACTTGCAGTTCACAGCAGAGGACCACCCTGCTGCCACATCGCTCTGAGCAAGGAGAATTTAGTGTGTAATTAAGGACACCACAGTGGAGAGTGTTAAGAACTCGGCTTCTGCGTAACCTGGTGACTGCACTGCTTTGTGTTAAGGTAGCCCTAGTTCAGATGCTAACATGGACAAATTCTGCTCAAGTCTGTTGAGAACTCAGGTAATGAGAATGATGGCAGCAGCAACAGGAGACTAGGGTGAAAAAGAAGTGATTTTAGTGATATTTAGGGGTAGGGTAGATAGCATAATGGTTATGCAAAGAGACTAACATGCCTGGGGCTCCAAAGTCTTCAGGTTCAATTCCCTGCATAACCATCAGCCAGAGCTGAGCTGTGCTCTGGGGGAAAAATGTAATAATAATAATAATAATAAAATTAAATAAGAAGTGATATTTAGGAGCTGAAAGATAACTCACCTGGCAGAGCCCATGCCTTAGCATGTGTGAAGTCATGGGTTTAAGCCTCCATGCTGTATGAGCTCATCATGGACATTGGGGGAGGGGCGCTTCACAGATGGTTGGAGCAGTGCTATCTGTGATGTCTCTCCATTTCTCTGTCTCTGCCCGAAAGGAGAAAGAAGTGGCCCAGAGTACTAAACTTGCACATGTTCTAGTCCTTCTTTACATGCTATTCCAGAAAGGGGGGGTGCGGGTCCTGGTGCACCGGTTTAGTGCACATAATATGAAGCACAAGGATCTATGCAAGGATCTGGGTTTGAGCCCCTGCTCCCCACCTGCAGGAGGGAAGCTTCACAAGTGGTGAAGCAGGCCTGCAGGTGTCTATCTTTCTCTCTTTCTATCTCTCTTTCTCTCTCAATTTTTCTCTGTCCTATCCAATAAAAATGGAATAAATGGCCACAAGGAACAGTGGATTTGTAGTACAGGCACTGAGCCCCAGAGAAGAAAAAATAATAATTTAAGAAGGAAAGAAGGGGGAAAGAGAAGGGATGGAGAAGAGAAGGAAAAAAACTGCCTCTAAATACCACAGAAATAGACACACATTTGAGATCCCTACCCCTCAGCTCCATGAGGCTGAAGAAGTTGCATTTTAGATTCAGACATTGCAAGAAAGAGTTCTTTTTTAAAATTTATTTATAAAGTGGAAATATTGACAAGACTATAGGATAAGAGGGGTACGATTCCATATAATTCCCACCACCAGAACTCTGTATCCAATCCCCTCTTTTGAAAGCTTTCCTATTCTTTGTCCCTCTGGAAGTATGGACCCAGGGTCATAATGAAGTGCAGAAGGTGTGAAGTCAGGCTTCTGTAATTGCTTCCCCAATGAACATGGGCGTTGACAGGTCGATCCATACTCCCAGCCTGTCTCTCTCTTTCCCTTGTGGAGTAGGAATCTGGGGAGATGGGGCTCCAGGACACCTTGGTGGGGTCGTCTGCCCAGGGAAGTCAGGTTGCCTTTGTCCATTGGGGCAAAGCAGAGGAAAACTTGGGTGTCAGATGTATTGTCTTTGGTGGCATGGAGCAGGTTCTGTTAGATCTTGAGCTACCCTGCTTTCCTAAGGATGTCAGGGGAGGCCTCAATAACAGAATAACAACTCCCCAGCTCTCAGTTCTTCTAAGCTGTAAAATGAAGTTTCCTGATCCAGCAATACCACCCCTAAGCATCTGCTCAAAGGACACACACATAGTGATTCAAATATATATATATATATATATATATATATATATATATACATATATATTCCAGTATTCATAGCTGCATCATTCACAATAACCAAGGAGTGGAAGCAACCTAAATGCCCATTGGTAGACAACTGGGTAAAGAAGTTATGGGAAGGGAGTCAGGCTGTAGTGCAGCGGGCTAAGCGCAGGTGGCGCAAAGCACAAGGACCGGCATAAGGATCCCGGTTCGAACCCCGGCTCCCCACCTGCAGGGGAGTCACTTCACAGGCGGTGAAGCAGGTCTGCAGGTCTCTATCTTTCTCTCCTCCTCTCTGTCTTCCCCTCCCTCTCTCCATTTCTCTCTGTCCTATCCAACAACAACAACAACAATAATAATAACTACAACAATAAAACAACAAGGGCAACAAAAGGGAATAAATAAATAAAATAAGTATATATAAAAAAAGAAGTTATGGGAAGACAGTGCAATGATTCTACAAAACAGACACTAATGCTTGAGACTCTGAGGTCTCAGGTTCAATCCCCAGCACTACCATAAACCAGAGGTGAGCAGTGCTCTGGTCTCTCTCTCTCTCTCTCTCTGTATTGTACTCTTGTGTCTCATTAAGATAAATACAAATGGCACTGGGTGGTAGTGCACCTGGTTGAGCGCACATATTATAGTGTGCAAGGATCCGAGTTCAAGCCTCATCCATCACCTGCAGGGGTTGGGAGCTTCACTATGAGTGAAACAGCGAAACAGCGCTGCAGGTATTTCTCCTTCTCTCCTCTATCTCCTTATTTCTCAATTTCTCTCTCTCTATATATATCCAAAATAAGTAAAAAAATATTTTAAAAATTAATAAATGATAATGTTAAAAATAAGTTATGGCTCCACTCCTATGAAATATAGAAAATTAGAGTAGTAGCAGGTGGCTTATTTGGTAAAGTGTGCCCCAGTACTGTGGCACTTATCTCTACCTCTACCTGTGTGTGTATTTGTTCCTCTTTCTTAGTCCTGGAATGGTATCATTGCCCATGTGTGAGTCCCCAGCTCCTTCCTCCCCACCCCCATCATGGAGAGGGGGCATTGCAGTTCTGAGGATGAAGGCTGGCCCCCTGTCTTAGGTCCCAAGTGAGTAGGAGCTTGAGACCAGGTTAGCCCACATCTATTACTTAGAAGGTGGTTGGTGTGGTCTGGGAGGTGGTGCAGTGATAAAGGTTTGGACTCTCAAGCATGAGGTCCCAAGTTCGATCCCCGGCAGCACATGTGCCAGAGTGATTTCTGGTTCTCTCTCTCTCCTCCTATCTTTCTCTCATAAATAAATAAAATCTTTAAAAAAAAAAAAAAAAGAAGGTGGTTGGTGCAGGAGGCCACTAACTTTTTCATGGCCCATTTCTAAGTAGTGATTAAATTAAAAAAAAAAATTTTTTTTTTCCAACAAGGGCAACAAAAGGGAATAAATAAATAAATATTTAAAAAAACAAAACTTTTTTTCCCCACCAGGGTTATTATTGGGGCTTTGTGTCAGCACTATGAATCCACCTCTCCTGGCTGAATTGTCTCTATTTTTGTTGTGTTTTCTACTTTATTTGATAGGACAGAGAGAAATTGAGAGGGGAGAGGGAGATAGAGACACCTGCAGACCTGCTTCACTACTTGTGAAACTTTTCCCCTGCATGTGGGGAGCAGGGCTTGAAGCCCATGTCCTTGCTCATGGTAATGTGTGTGCTCAACCAGGTGCACCACTGTCCAACCCCTTAATTTATTTTTCATAGATTTGCTTATTCACCTTGTATAAAAGAGAGACCAGCGCCTTGCTCCACTCCAGTATATGAAGACAGGAGTTGAACCCATGACCTCACTCATGCAAATCCTGTGCTTTACCCACCAAGCCACTTCCCTGGCCACTTAGGTGGATATTTTTAAAGGAATCTTGGGCAAAGCAAAATTGGTTCTTGTTGGGGGAGAGTCCTAAGCTCAGGTCCTTATCTAGATGCCCAGGCTCTGGGTGTGGTCTGCAGTCAGGCTGGAAAACGCCTCGGCAGCAACTTCAAATCACTATTTTCTCACCCATTCTCACCCTTCTTAGTTGGCTTCAATTGCTCCTACATATAAGAGGTCATTATATTTTATTCTATTCTCAGCACCAGTTCCTCCTGCGTTCAGGATATAAGAGAAACGACTTGGGCTTTGTCAGAAAGTTTCCAAACAATTCCGGGGACAGGAAACCACACCCTTTCAAAACATAGACCCACACACAGATGGAAGCCTAGATGATTTCTATGTGTTTTCTGATTTGCCTGTTTTTTTTTTTCTTTTCCCCCTATGAGAGACAGAGGGAGACCAGAGCACTCACTGCTGGGCACTGGGCTTAAGTGGCTAACCTGGGACCCCACACATGCAAGTTTTGTGCCCTACCTCTGAGATATCTCTCCAGCTAATTTATTCGACTTGTATAAAACTTTAAATTCTCATAGAATATTTTGGTAATATTGATCACGTTTTATTTTATTTTATTGTAGAATCAGGGTTTTGCTATTCTGGTCTACTCTTTTACTGAGAGAGATGACACGAGAGAGAGAGAGGGGGGGGGGGAAGAGGTCTGTTTCTATATTGCAGTGGTTGTCACATTCACCCCACAGAGAGAGAAAGGAGAGACATCACACTTTTGGAGCTTTCTCAAGTCTCATAGCACCTCTCAGGTGGTGTCTGGGCTCAAATCTGGGCCCCACATATGGTGAAACACACACATACTCTTAAAGCTATCTCTCTAGCACACTGATCACACTGATCACTTTTTCATTAACATTTCAAATGAGAACTTTCCACGGAGACAACTGTTATATGTATCTTTCCAGAACTTGTGAGACCTCTGGGGAACTACATCCCACACTGGTCTCCTGGTGTCAGAGATGAGAAAAGATCTTCAACTTTGGACTATTTAGGTCACTGGCCCTTATGCCTTATGGCCTTAGAATACGTCCAGCCCTTCCAACTCACGTCAGTCTCCCCACGTTCCCTCCACCCACCACGTGCAGATGAGGGAACTTTTGTCCCAGAAGACCGTTCCCAGATGATTCTCATCATGTTCTCTGATTATTTCTCCATCTGTGTCCACACTTTGTGAGTGGGGTCATTTATTTGTGACGTAGATGCCTAATGAAGCTAATGTCTTTTCCTCAGCATCTGACGTCGCCCTTTCTGAAAGCAAGCAGAAGTGTCAGGAGCAGAAGTACCCACACACCCCCCAGCCTCCCCAAATGAGGGGAGATGCAGTTCCCCATTTCTGCTACACTGCCCGGCACCTCAGCTGTTAGTTTTCATTCACCCCTTCAGTTTCACAAAGAGTGACACTGTCACCAATTTGTCTGTGGTTAAAACCCACTCTTACCAATTATCAGACCTAATGATCTTCTTGTGTCATTAAAATGTACTGAACTAGGGACATGTTACCACAAGTAAAGACCAGGGTACAAGCCCCCAACCCCTGTCTGCAGGGGTGAGGAGAGCTTCATGAGCAGTGGAGGAGTGCTGCAGGTCTCTGTCTTTTCCCTCTCTATCAAAAAAGAAAAGTGACCAAAAAAAAATATATATATATATATATGTATATATATATATGGCTGCTGGGAACAGTGGAGTTATGCAGGCACAGACCACCAGCAATAACCTTGGTGGCAAAACAAAAGAAATTTGTTGTTGTTGTTGTTGTTGCTGCTTCCAAGGTTATCACTGGGGCTCGGTGCCTGCACTACAAATCCACTGCTCCTGGCAGCCATTTTTAACATTTTGTTGTTGTTGTTGGAAAGGAAAGAGAGAAATTGAAAGAGGAGAGGAAGATAGAGAGGGGGAGAGAAAGATAAACATCTGCAGACCTGCTTCAACCCCCTCTGCAGGTGGGGAGCCAGGGACTGGAACAAGGATCTTTGTGCCAGTCTTTGTGCTTCACGCCATGTGCGTTTAACCCAGTATACTACCACCCAACCCCCCAAAGAAAACTTTATGAAGGCTGTTCCTTCCAAACGCTTAGTCCAGAAAGGCAGTTGTCACCATCATTCTTTCAGAGCTTGCTGCTAGTACAGAATTGTATCAAAAATGGTTATTTGCTCCTAGGGCTCTAGTGCCTTCAAACAGGAACCTAGAAGAAATTATATAATACCTTTAAGACTATGCAAGAAGAGGAAGGCTAAATAAGCTTGCCAGTGTGCAAAACAATAATTCGTATGCACTGGTAATTGCAATAACTATCCAAAATTAAGGGATCAAATTGACTTTTAACAAAAGACTTCCAAACAGCTAGTGTTCTAGAAACATATTTAACTGCTTTTAAGTTTTTCTATTGCAGCAACAATATTTTTCCATGGTGAGCCTCAGAATCCTTATGAGGATTATTATTATTATTATTATGTATTTGTATTACCACCAGGGTTCTCACTGGAACTGTTGTTATATATTTTTCAGATAGAGACAGAAGACACAGGGGAGATAGCATAATGGTTATGTAAACAGACCCTCATGCCTGCAACTCCAAGGTCCCAGGTTGAGTCCCCATGCACCACCATAAGCTAGAGCTGAGCAATGGGGCAGTCAGTGGTGCGCCCAGTTGAGTGTATATAAAACTGTGCAGAAGGACCCAGGTTCGAGCACCTGCTCCCCACCTGCAGGGGTTTGCTTCACAAACAGCGAAACAGGTCTGTAGGTGTTTATTTTTCTCCCTTTTTTTCTTCCCCTCATCTCTCTATTTCTCTCTGTCCTATTCAATAAAAAAATAAATTAAAAAAAGGAAAAAATGGACACCAGGAATGGTAGATTTGCAGTGCTGGCACCAAACTCTAGCGATAACCTTGGAGGCAAAAAAAAAAAAAAAAAAGGCGGGGGGGTGGGTGGGAGGGAAAGTTTCCCAGCACTGACACTTTCTCCATTGCAGTAGAAGGTGGACTTGAGCTTAGACGAAGCAGTGCACGACACAGGTGAGCTATTTTGTAGTCCCTGTAGGACCCTCCAGATTTAACCTCATGTGTCCATGTAGCTAACCACTGCAATGCTTAAGCCCTGTAAATAGCACCCATGTTTCTGGGGACTGGTGAGGAAGGCTCAGATCAGCCACGTGGCCCTTTCTGTAGACTGGCCTGGAACCTCTCCTGCAGGTGCCCTCAACTCGTGGCTTGGTGGGAGGTGGCTGGTCCAGAATGTCCTTACTCCACTTGTGTGGCAGACTGTGAACCAGGGCATCTCATGTCTTCTCCAAGTCACCTCTCGCAGGTTAAGCTGGGCTGCTGTCCCTGCCAATCTCCAGGACCTCAAGTAGCCAGAGAGAGAACGCCTCCATTCCCAACTGCCTTTTGAACTCCTGGTTAATTATTTCATTAAAGTATGTTCCAGTGCTGCCCATATTCCAGGGAAGCAGAAAGGGACTCCATCTTCCCATAAGAGCTGCAATGTCATGTTGCCCTGGAGCATCCAGACAGGGAGGAAAAGAGTGACTTAGAATTATTTACAGTCCATCCGCCTTAGCTCACTACTTCTTCTATTTTGATTGGCCTTGTTGATTTTTTTTTTTTTGCCTCCAGGGTTATTGCTGGGCTTGGTGCCTGCACCATGAATCCACAGCTCCTGGAGGCCATTTTTCCCCCTTTTGTTGCCCTTGTTGTTGTAGCTTCGTTGTGGTTATTATTATTGCCATTTTTGATGTTGTTCGTTGTTGGATAGGACAGAGAGAAATGGAGAGAGATGGGGAAGACAGAGAGGGGGAGAGAAAGACAGAAACCTGCAGACCTGCTTCACCGCCTGTGAAGGGACTCCCCTGCAGGTGGGGAGCCGGGGGCTCGAACTGGGATCCTTACGCCAGTCCTTGCGCTTGGCGCCACCTGCACTTAACCCACTGCGCCACCGCCTGTCCCCCGGCCTTGTTGATCTTTACAGTGAAAAGAAGCTCAAATGTGCACCAACAGTCAAACATACCCCAAAGTAGAGACAAGGAATACACGAAGCTGCCTATAAGTCTGTCACCTGGATTTGACTGTTTTGAATATTTTGCTGCATCCACTTTTAAAAATGATTTGCTCTTTTTAGCAGCCTGAATTTCATCCTGATTCTATTTTATTTTGTTTACTGGACAGAGACAGACAGAAAGATTGATAGGAGAGGGGGAGATAAAGAAGGAGAAAGAGGGGGCTGGATGGTGCTGCACCTAGTTGAGTATACATGCTACAGTGCACAGAGACCCAGGGTTCGGGGGATCCGGTGGTAGTGCAGCAGGTTGAGCCCACCTGGTGTGAAGCACAAGGATCTCAGTTTGAGCCCTCGGGCTCCCCACCTGCAGGGGGTTCACCTCACAAGCAGTGAAGCAGGTCTGCAGGTGTCTTGTCTTTCTCTCCCCTCTCTGCCTTCCCTTCCTCTCTCTATTTCTCTCTGTCCTGTCCAACAACAAAGACATGAATGGCAACAATAGTAATGATCACAACAACGATAAAGCAACAAGGGCAACTAAAGGAAAAAAAAAGTAGCCTCCAGGAGCAGTGGATTTGTAGTGCAGGCACCGAGCCCCAGCAATAATGCTGGAGGCAAAAAAAAAAAAAAAGGAACCAGGGTTCGAGCCCCCAGTTCCCACCTGCAGTGGAAAACTTTGTGAGTGGTGAAGCAATGCTGCAGGTGTCTTTTTGTCTCTCTCCCTCTCTATCACCACCTTCCCCCTTGATTTCTGGCTGTCTCTATCCAATAAATAAATAAAGATAATTAAATTATTTTTTAAAAAGAGAGGAGAGAGAGAATAAGAGACATTCGCAACACTGCTTCACCACTTGTAAAGCTTCCTTCTTCCCCTGCATGTGGGGACCAAGGGCTTGAACCCAGGTCCTTGTAGATTGTAGCATGTGTGCTCTATCAGGTGTGCCATCACCTGGTCTCTTCATCCAGGTTCTACTTTGAGGGCAGACATCTTTCATTGGTAGTATTGGGTGCTTCCAGTTGCATCCGAAGGAATGCAACTCACTGTGAATAAGGCTAACTTTCTTTTTAATTAATTAATTAATTAATTAAATTGATGTCCTTGTTGTTGGATAGGACCGAGAGAAATGGAGAGAGGAGAAGACAGAGAGGGGGAGAGAAAGATGGACACATGCAGACCTGCTTCACCACCTGTGAAGCGACTCCCCTGCAGGGGAGGAGCCGGGGGGCTCTAACCGGGATCTTTATGCCAGTCCTTGCGCTTTGTGCCACCTGCGCTTAACGTACTGTGCCACTGCCCAACTCCCGAATGAGGCTACCTTTAATTAGTGGGCTAATCTTTTAATGGTGACTGCCTCAATCTGTTTGCTATTTCAGTAACTATCTGACGATGGTTTCTTACTTCCATTCTATTTATTTACGCTACAGCTTTTAAAAATTTTTTTATGTTTATTTAAAAAAGGAGACATTAACAAAACCATAGGATAGAGGGGTACAACTCCACACAATTCCCAACACCAGAACTCCGTATCCCATTCCCTCCCTTGATAGCTTTCCTATTCTTTATCCCTCTGGGAGTATGGACTCAAGGTCATTGTGGGATGCAGAAGGTGGAAGGTCTGGCTTTTGTAATTGCTTCCCCACTAAACATGGGCATTGACAGGTCAATCCCAGTCTGCCTCTGTCTTTCCCTAGTAGGGTGGGGCTCTGGGGAATCAGAGCTCCAGGACACATTGGTGAAGTCGTCTGTCCAGGGAAGTCTGGTCGGCATCATGCTAGCATCTGGAACCTGGTGGCTGAAAAGAGTTAACATACAAAGCCAAACAAATTTTTGAACAATCATGGACCTAAAGGCTGGAATAGTGCAGATGAAGTGTTGGGGGTATCCTCCATTTTGTAGATAGCTAGTAGGCATATTTTAGTTATATTCCAAAGGGCCTGTAGCTATACTAGTTTTTTTTTTTTTTTTCCTCTGAGCCTGAAATATGATATGCAGGTGGATCCTAATTATTGTCTGGGGAGATGATGTCATGGCTGGAAAAGGGACAGAAAGCTGGATCGGGGAAGAGAGTAGCTCCCTAATATGGGGAAGGTGTATAAATATTGTTGACTGTAAACCCCATTGATTTGATGTGGTCTGGGGCCCATATTCAGCTTAGGAGCCTATGTGACCTCTGCATCCCTGTAGATCTGAGCTCACATTCTGTGGTCATGAGTAGGGATATTCCAAGCTGCCCCAGTATTGACCCATCTTCCTCACGTGTAGCAGCTACAGCTCTTTTTAAAGGAACGTTCCTTGATCAGTTAGTCACATACCCAAAGCAAGAATCATTCCCGTACACCAACAAGCCTTGGCTTAGAGTCACATGTCTAAAATAGAGTGTATATGAGACATACTCTTTGCATTTGAAAGATCTGTCTTTTCCATTTTGTGTCCTTTTGAACAAAATGGATGGAACTGGAGGTGATTATGCTTAGATAAATAAATAAAGAGATGAAAGACAACTACCAGATAGTTTCATTCTTATATGGAATCTAGAGAACTGATACACATGAATTTGTAAAAGCAAAAGAAAAGAGAGAGAGAGAAGTAAGCAGCCTGTTTCTAAGAACTTTGTGAGAACTATAGTAGTTATCTTTGGGAAGTGGGGAGGTGGGGTACGGAACTGGTGAGTGTAGTGTAATCTTGTAACTCTCTGTTAATCACATACACATTTAAAAATATTTTAATATGGTTCTGGGGAACAAATCCAGGGTCTCATACATGTTTGATACTTGTGAGCCTCTGCCTTAACCCAGTTTTTATTTTATATTGATAGTTGAAAGAGAGAGTAGAGAAACCAAAGCATTGCTCCACCACGCACCTATAGAGGCCCATTAATTTTCTTTTTTTTAATTAATTAATTTTTAGCCAGAGCGCTGCTGGGGATTGAACCTGGGGCCTCAGACCTCAGGCATGAAAGTCTTTTTGCATAGCCATTTTGCTGTCTCCCCAGCCCTCACTCATTTTCATCTTTGGTAATGTCCATGGTGTTCTCATGTGGTACTGGAATTGAACCCCAATACTTCACACATAGAAGACAGGTGTTCTGCTACTCAACTGTCTTCTCAACCTCTCTTCACCTTTTTTTAATTTTATTTTTTAATCTTTTAAAAAATTTAAATGCTTTTTATTTTATTTTTATCGGAGCACTGCTTGGCTCTGGCTTATGGTAGTGTGGGGGATTGAACTTGAGACCTTGGAGCCTCAGACATGAAAATCTCTTTGTAAAATCTTTATGCTATTTCCCCCAGCGTAGGTCCCCATTCTCATTCCATTTAACAGAAATCTTAGACAGAAAGGAGATAATATTCAGGTTATATATGGGATTATTCAATAAGTGATTGTGGGGTTTTTTTGGGGGGGCTCTTACTCTCATTATTATGATTTATGGGTTTTATGTTTTTAGTGTGTTTCAACTGAATGCTTCTTTCTTCCTTTTTGGGGCAGGGTGTTCAAGTTGTTTCATCTTTGGCAGATGGTAGTGATTTCTTATTGACCTCTGTATCCCTTTGATCAGTTATTCTTTGAAAACTTTCTTGCTTATGGGCAGACTACCCTGGGGTTATATTATGTATTCCTTGCGAAATTCTTTCTCCAGGCTTGGTATCAGACATTTCTGGCTGACTGGAGACTATGACACGGGCACTAGATGCACTTCTTGCTACCGAATGCTTCTAGTCCTTTTCAACAGAAGCCAGGGAGTTTACATCTGCATATATACACCTAGTTATGTCTGACATATATTTTTTAAATAAAAAAAGATATCCATGTATGTATATATATGCACTAGTGCACTAGTATATGCTGTCTGTACCTAAATCTTTAAAAAATTAACATTTGAGTTCATCTTGATTTTTTTCTTTTCTTTTTTTTTGCCTCCAGGGTTATTGCTGGGACTCAGTGCCTGCATGATGAATCCACTGCTCCTGGAGGCCATTTTCCCCCCTTTTGTTGCCCTTGTTGTTGTAACCTTGTTGTGGTTATTATTGCTGTTGTTGATGTCGTTCGTTGTTGGATAGGACAGAGAGAAATGGAGAGAGGAGGGGAAGACAGAGAGGCAGAGAGAAAGACCTGCAGACCTGCAGACCTGCTTCACTGCCTGTGAAGCGACTCCCGTGCAGGTGGGGATCTGGGGGCTCGAACTGGGATCCTTACACCGGTCTTTGCACTTTGCACCATGTGCGCTTAACTTGCTGTGCTAACACCCAAGCTCCCTATTTGATTTTTTTAAAATATTGATTTAAATATTTTCTTATTTATTTTGGACAGACAGAAATTGAGAGGGAAAAGGGAGATGGTACATCTGGTTGAGCGCACTTGTTACAGTGCACAAGGACCCAGGTTCAAGCCCCTGGTCCCCACCTGCAGAGGGGGAAGATTCTTAAGTGGTTAAATAGTGCTGCAGGTGTCTCTCTGTCTCTCCCCTTTTCTATCACCCCATTCCCTCTTAATTTCTGGCTGTCTCTATACAATAAATAAATAAAGATAACTTAAAAGAATCACTTATTTAAAAAAGAGAGAGAGCAGCAGAGAGACACCTTCAGCACTGTTTTCACTGCTAGTGAAACTTCCCCTCTGCAGTTGGGGATGGAGGGCTTGAACCTGGAGCCTTGCACACTGTAATATGTACACTCAACCAGCTGTATCACCAGTTGACCCTGTTATTTTGATTTATTAAAGTAGAATTAGAATTTTAAATTTTATTTTAAGTTTTAAAGCCTTATTAATGAGAAGAAAGGAGGGGGAGGGGGAGGAGGGGAGGTGGGAATGCAGGCATCCCTCTGGCATGTGCAATGCTGAGGGTCAAACTCAGGACCTCATGACTGAAGAGTCCAACATTTTATGCGCTGTGCTTCTTCTGGGTGACAAAGTTCTTCAATTTAAAAACTTGTTTTATTATCTTTATTTATTGGATAGAGACAGCCAGAAATTGAGAAGGAAGGGGGGACAGAGAGGAAGAGAGACAGAGAGACACCTGCAGCCCTGCTTCACCATTCATGAAGTTTTCCCATGCAGGTGGGGACTGGGAACTTGAACCTGGGTCCTTGCACATTGTAACATGTGCGCTCAACCAGGTGCGCCACCACCCGGCCCCCAATTTTATACCTTGTTTTTATTTTCTTTTAAACAGAAATCCTGTGTCCCTAACTTTAACTTTCATAATAAATATCAATTTACTACCTACGGTGGTCTATTGTCAAAACATGATATTAGTAATAAGAGCATATACTAACATATGATGACATTATGATATTATTTTGCAGTGTAAATACATATATGCAACTTCAAAACTGTTTTATGTAGTAGGATGACGGTAATGTCATAAATGGTATGGGAGGGGCTGGATGGTGACACACATGACCATACTCGAGGACCCAGATGGTGCCATGAGAGGGGAAGCTTCACGAGTGGTAGAGCAGTGCAGTAGGTGTCTCTCTCCTTCTATCTTTCTCTCCTCTTCTCTCCCTCTCTGTATGTTTGTTTTTCACCCTCTATTGAAATAAAACCAACCTATTTAAGGCATATATAATCTTTATTTATTGGATAGAGAGAGCCAGAAATTGAGAGGGTAGGGGAGATAGAGAAGGCGAGAGAAAGAGAGCCATCTGCAGCCCTGCTTCACCACTCAGGTGGGGACCGGGGGCTTAAACCCAGGTCCTTGTGCATTGTCACAAGTGCACTTAACCAAGTACACCACCACCAGGCCCCTAATATATTTTTATTAATACACTTAAATCTATATTAAACAATCAGTTGATACATGTTAGCCAGTACACTAGCAGGTATGTAAAATCACTTTATCCTGTTTAAAGTTCATGCACACAAATATAACTGCTCAAGCAGGGACAACAGATGAGCTGTTGTATCTCCCACCTTCAAAGTAAGGAGAGGTGGGTGAGCGATGGTGCACCTGGTGAAGCGCATATACTGACATGCACAAAGAGCCAGTTCAAGCCCACTGCTTGCCACTTGGAGGGGCAAGCTTCATGAGTGGTGAAGCAGGGCTGCAGGTGTCTATCTTTCTCTCCCTCTCTTTCTCCCTCTCCCCTCTCAATTTCTGTCATATCGACTATAATAGGAAGAAAGGAAGGAAGAAGGGAAGGGAGGAAGGAATGAAGGGTCAGGAGAAAAGAAAATAAACTATTAGTCCTACCTGGGTTTTACTTCAAAAGTGGCCAATCAGTATGTCTGTGCAGTGTTCTGCGTGTAGAGGGCCCAGCACTGGGCTTTAATAAGCTCTGCTGTCTTGAATATGAACAGTTTTAGCTTTGGATCAGTTATCTGCAAGTTAAGGCTGAGAGCAAGGATTTGTGGGCTAAATGGGGGGGGGGGGGCACTTGTGCTTTCTGTGGCTCCCATGAAAGTCTTACCTGCTCCCTGAAGTGCCAAGTCTGTGCCTTCTCTTCTTTCTCTTTGCTGTCCTCTGTCCCTGCCAAGGATCGGAATGAGGACTTGGGGGATATGGTAAGGGGAGGAAAGGCCCTAGTTATACGTATAGCACCACTCCGGGTCTTGTGGGTGCCCTGTTGGAGGCCATCTCTTGGGGGGAAATAACACATCTGACAGTACACAGGATTTGCATGCCTGAGGCTTCTGGTTTTGACCTAGGGCCTTGGACATGTCACTGCAGAGTAACTTCCCTGCCCCCCTCCATTTTTCATTATTTAAAAGAGGGGGGAGCAGAGAGGGGAGAGAGAGAGAGAGAGAGAAACTTCAGCCCCCTTTACCAATCATGGAGCTCTCCTGGTGTTGTCCATGGTGCTTCCATGTGTTGCTGGGCTGGAATTCAGGGCCTTGCTGTAGAGTAAGGTGCACCCTCTATGTGGTGAGCTATCTCTCAGCTCCTATATAATGCGTAGTTTCAACATGACTTTACTGGGCTTAAGAGATAGTTCTTTTGGGTAGGCTTTTCCCTTTTGTATAGTCCAGGTTAGAGCCCTGGCCCCACAGTGGAAGTGGCATGGAACCTTGGGGAAGTCCTAGTGCTGTGTTGTCTCTCCCTTAAGGAGATTCTGGTTTTACCAGTCAGAAACTTTATGAGCCTTAAAGAGTACTTCCTTACTTCACGTTGCTGTATGACTTCATTAATAGAAGCAAATTCTGATGCACTTTGTTAACTTGGTAAAAATATGGCATATGAGTGAGACTGGGATTATTTTTTGTTGTTGCTGTTTACATTGCTTTATTTTTTAAAAATATTTTATTTATTCAGGAAGTCGGTCGGTAGCATAGCAGATTAAGCATAGGTGGTGCAAAGCACAAGGACCGGCTTAAGGATCCTGGTTCAATCTCCTGGCTCCGCACCTGCAGGGGAGTCACTTCACAGGTGGTGAAGCAGGTCTTCAGGTGTCTATCTTTCTCTCCCCCTCTCTGTCTTCCCCTCCTCTCTCCATTTCTCTCCGTCCTATCTAACAACGATATCAGTAACAACAGCAATAAAAGGGGAACAAAAAGGAAAATAAAAATATATGTATATTAAAACTATTTTATCTATTCTAATGAAAAATAGCGTGCTAGAGACAGACACATACACAGCAAAGCATTGCTCTGCTCTGAGTTATAGTGATGCGAGGGATTGAACCTGGGACTTCAGAGCCTCGAGCATAAAAGTCTTTTGCAGAACTGTTGTGCTATCTCCCGTTACATTGTTTTAATTCTTTGATAAAGCTTTTGTAATTCTAGTATTTTGTACCTATTTCTCCTGTGACATTATCAAGCTTGTTTTATGTTCTATCACAATAAAATACTTCCCCTTTGAATTTCACATGTAAACTTCATGTTCGTACTAAAAGTAGCAGAAATATGCTTTTCTAAGAATTTTTGTAGTAGAAATATACATATGTCTATATGAATATGAATGTATGTATAGTATGTGTGTGTAGATGTCCATTTGGCCAAAGTTTTAACTTAGTTTCTTTTTTTATATATATTTTCTTGGTTGAAGCAGTATTTGTTTACATCACTGCATATGTCTCAGGAGTGCTTTTATTCCACTGGTCAAAGCTGTTTTAGTAAATGGTTGTACTTAAAATTCATACACATTTTAAACACAGTGGTTTTCTTCTTTGTCATCTTCTTCTTTTATTCTTAGCCACAGACACCGAAAACCCCACAGGAAAGTCTCTTTGTAAGTTTGTGGTTTTTCAGTTTCCTGAGCAGACCAATCTGTGCAACTGAAAGTGGTTCTTGGTTAAATGTTGTTGTGATTCTAAATGAGAATCACTGCAAGTTTGCTTGCATTTCTTCGCATCTAGTCTACTGAGAGGACCCTGGACCACACTCATATGCAAAGTTTTAAAGTGGTAAAACATGCTTTTGGCATTCAGTGGATAAACTTTTTTTTCATGCCTCCAGGGTTACTGCGTAGACTCAGTACTAGCACTGTGAATCCACTGCTCCTGGCAGCCATTTTTTCCCCCATTTTATTGGATAGTACAGAAAGAAATTGAGAGAGGAGGGGGAGATAGGGAAAGAGAAAGACAGATACCTGCAGGCCTGCTTCACTGCTTCTGAAGCATCCCCCCTGCAGGTGGGGAGCCAGGGCTCAATAAACTCTTCATAGTTAATTATCAAAGATTGGACATTCTTCTTTCCACATCTTATCAAAGCATCTCCCAAATATAAACTCTAAGAGTGAATAAGTTTTGCTTTCATCCTCGACAACTGTCTTTTCCCTTTATTTTTCCAAATAGCAAAAACTTTCCTGTTTCTTTGGCAAGGAGCTCCCTAAAACGTCTTAGCAAGGCTGTCAGCATCCTGGGAAGTTTGTTTAGAAACTGGCATCTATACTTATCTCTGTGCCCAGAATGAGCAGGAAGACTGGATTTAAATCTTCAAGATGTGGACCTTGCACTCATCACTAAGAATCTCGGTAATTTTTGATGCCAAAAGATACTTTTGAGATTCCTGTTTGGATGGGCAGGAGAAAGAAAGTTGGCTCTTCTTTGAGGTCTAATGTGGATGCTGGGCCGAGATACTCCTGCTATTTCTTAGAAGCTATTTCTTAGAAGGCTGCTTGTTTGAGTCCCCGCTGTTTGTCAGTTATGGTTAGGACCATTGGACCCTTGAATATCAGGGTCTGCTTTAAAATATACATACACACTCCACCACCACTACCACCACCTCCCGCCTTCAGTGGAATAACAAGGCCCAGGCAGGTGTCAGTACTGACCAGAGCTACCAAGGGAAGAAAACCACTGGCAAGTCTGTCTAGCCAACCTCCTACCTGCCTGGGGCTGCCCTAGCCTAGCTAGTGGAAGAACAAGTGGAGAAAGAGGTCCCTGTTCCGGAGTGCAAAAGCTAGCTTGGGGGAGGTAGCATAGCGGTTATGCAAAAGATAATCGAGTCCCAGGTTCAACGCCCCCCACACCACCCTAAGCCAGAGCTGAGCTGTGCTTTGGATTTTTAAAAAAGGGCAAAAGCTTTGGTACTCGGGGGCTTCCTTCTAATGGTGGGGGTGGGGCTGGGGGTTGACATCTACCGAGCCTTTGCAGAAAACAAACAGGAAGATTCTCCCGCCAGCGGAAACTGGCTCCCAGGGATTAGGGTAGCTGGGATTTTCCTTCCGCGATGGGGGTCTACGGCCCCGAGGAAGCTGGGTCCCGGCCTTTCGCCCCGCCCCGCCTTGGCCCCGCCCCCAGACGCGTGGCCCCGCCCCCGGCCGGCCGGGCATGCTCAGTGGCCCGGGTCGGGCCGGCAGGTTTGCGTGGCCGCCCACAGTTGCCGGCGCCGGCTTAGCCCGCCGCCGCCGCCGCCGCCGCCGCCGCCGCCGCCGCCGCCGTCGTCGTCGCGTCCCTTCCCCGCTGTCCGTTCTAGGGAAGTTCAGCGCGGGGCCGAGGCTGCCAAGGAGCGAGTGAACGATCGGGGCCGACGTGTCCGACCGGGCGGCGAGGCCGAGCGGGTGGCCGCACTCCGGCGGGCGGCGGGGAGGAGGAGGCGCCGGCCGGCCGGGCGTGCCCCGCGGAGAAGCCCCGGGCGGGGCGGGCGGGCACTTCCCGGACTTTTGTCCGAGTTGAGTCCCCTCCCCGTGGGCCGGGCCTCGGGCCGCCCCCGCCCCGCTCGCTCGCTCCCGGGAGATGTTTATCCGGGCCGTGGTGTGAGGAGCCGGCGGGCTGGGAGCGCGCAGTTTCGGGTCCGAGGAGCCTCGCTCGGCGCCGGAGAGAGACAAGATGTCTGCCAGGGCCGCGGCCGGCAAGGTGAGCGCCTCCGCGGCCGCCCCGAGCGCCCGGCCCTTCCCGCGCCGTCGGCGGCCGCCCGCCTCGTTTTCCCCCGCGGGCGCAGCCGGGGCCGGGGCCGGGGCGGCGGGCGGGCGGGCGGCGGGCGGGCGGGCGGGGGCCGCGGTCCGGGCAGGTGCATCGCCCGCGGCGGCCGTGTCGGGCTCGGGCTGCGGCGGCGGCGGGGACGAGCAACAGGTCCCGCGCCGCAGACTCGCCGCCGCAGGGAGAGGCGCTGCGGGGCCCGGGGCTGCGGGGGTCCCGTCGGGCCAGCGGGCAGCGCCCGGCCTGGGGGAGTGGCCGGTGCCCGGTGAAACCCTGTGGTTTCGATCTGATGTCATTCTGGGTGGAATGCGCGTGCCGGCGATCAGGCTCCCAGACGGCAGTACACTCTGACCGCGGGTGGTAGCTCTTTGCCTTACATTTTCTTTCTTTCTCTCTTTCTTTCTTTCTTTCTTTCTTCCTTCCTTCCTTTCTTTCTTTCTTTCTTTCTTTTTCTCTCCTTTCTTTCCTTTTTTTTTTTCCACGCTGTATTATTAAGGGTAGCAGTGGAAAAGAAAAAAAAAAAAAAAAACAGCCCATGCCACGTTTTCGACAGCTGAGTTTGAATTAAACTTTTCAGAAGTAACACAGACTATATCCTCCTCCATTGAACAGGAAGATGCACTCAGTAAAATCAGCAAAGATCTGTGAGTTCAGCTCCAAATCTGTAGCGCTTTTGCCCACCAGTTTCTCACCGTGCCATTTTCTCCGGACTGGCAGATCAACTTGTGCAGCATGTTAGAAAGGTGGAGTTGCCCCCAGAGTGGGTTAATGGCATCCTTTCACACGCTTTAATACTAGGCTGCAGTGTTTTATGAAATGATTGCAGCGAGGAGCACAGAAAATGTAAAGGTGCAAAGTGTCTCCCTTTACAAAGTCTATTGCAGTGCAACATTGTGTAAGAAGATAGTTACACACACATAATAGTGGAATGTTTATTCCTAAAGTCTGGGAGCAGTTATCATGTGGCGCTAATGTTTCTTGCCTGGCTGGCACAAGTTGCACTTAGTTCTTTTCAGAATTGTACTTTCTAAGGAAAGTTCTTGTTTGTACCTTTCCTTGCTTGTTTGTTTATCCTTTACGCTGATGAACAGTCTAAAGAGAAAACTTGAACTAAAGATTTAGAAGGGCAGACATTTGCTTTTTTTTTTTTTTTTTTTTAAAGAAGCTCACTTTTTTGTTGTTAATTTTCCAAGGATTTCCTTTCCTAGGAAAGACTGTTTCCATATTACGCAGAATGTTACTTTGTTTCTGAAGTGAGATCCCTGGCACTGGATACTCAAGAGGGTTCTTTAAAGTATAGAGAGAAGTAAGTTTTCAGTTGATTGTCATAGTAAGATTGTTTACAAGGTGGGGTACGTCCGCTCTTGAATTACAGTATTGAGCAGTGTATGGCATATTGAACAGCATCACTGGCTTAACATCCTGCTCTAGGGATGTTTACATTCTTAAATGTCTATGCACAAAATGTGAGTTAGAATTATTTTCCTAATTCTGTACAATGGGGTCGCCACGAAATCTTAAGAGAGCAAGGTAGACTATAAAAAGTAAATGAGATTAATAATGTTCAACCATTTACCTAAGCCACTCTTAGTTCTTTTAAGGTGATTGAATTGTTTCCTAAAAGCCAGAATCTGTACTCAGTAATCAGATACACCTCGGTTTAAACAGTTTTTTAAAATGATGCTTTACAGTTTCTTGTTGTTAGCAAAAATAGTTTGTAGACCTCTTTTCTAAGCTACAGTCTTTGATCCTGTATTCTTGGTTATGGATAGTTTTCCATCCCACAAATATGCTATGGATCATGATTCCTTATTGACAGGCATTTCTTGTTTTGCAGATTCGATCACTGTAATGAGAAGCCCTACATGTTTGTATCTGTGCACTTCTAGTGTATTAGTGTGTGTCTAATGCTTTTTTTCTTTTAGACAGAAAAGTGTGTGTGTCAGCCAAAGAGACCACAGCATCAAAGCTCCCTTCTGTGTGGTGGAGGCTTGGGTTCAAACCTGGGTCACATGTATGGCAAAGCAGCGCACTATCCCAGTGAGCTGTTTTGTCAGCCTTGTATGTCAGATTCTTAAATACAGAACTACCATGCTAAAGGATATGTGCATTTAAAATTCTGATGTATGCCACCAAATCACTAAAAACACCATCTGTGGGAATAAATATGACAAGTATACATTCTGGATGGGAAGAGTCAGTACTGCACTTCCCCAGAGTCATGTAAGGGTGTGTAAGCCAACTCCAAATGGGATTCCAGTGTGGTGATGCTAAAAATTTGAAACGTTGATAAGGAAATTTAGTTGATTAAAAAAAAAAAAAGTGAATGATAACCGCAAAGGCTTGGGGAACAAGAAGTCATCCTATCAGAAAACTTAATGTCTTATAAATCCAAAGTAATTTAAGTGTATCTGGCTAAGAAGAGACAGTGGGACCAGAATCTTGAAATATCGGTGTATTCCTGAGCTTTCAGTGGTTATGATCATCTGTATTTAATATCTGGCCAACTCTGTTCCAAGTGCTTTCCATGAATTAACTGATTGAATTCTGGAGTAGCTCTAAGAAGTGACACCATTGTCACCCCTCACTTTATGGCATAGAGACAATTAAACAGAAAGAAAAATAATTTGCTTCCAGTTCATTTAGTCATTAGGAAAGAAACTGAGGAATAGATGATGAAAAATAACATTGTAGGTCACTGGCTAAAGCACGGATTATCTAGTAAATAGTGTGGGCACATTTTAGAAAGTGTTTTCTGCTTCAGCTTATAAGCTGAAAGCAGATGGAATGTTTTGGAAAAGAGTAAAGAAGATAAATCGTACTAGAATAAAGTGTAAGCTCCTTATTTAAAATATGTATCCTGAAGTTGGAAACTTCAGAAATAATAAGATCT